>NC_142862.1:21585113-21735959 GCF_061612785.1 Hesperophylax consimilis
ACAGAAATATCTTTACGGTCGCCAAAATCTGGAACAATTTTTATATTGCACATTCCCCTCTCCGACATTTTTTCTATCATCAAAGATAGATCTCGCAATGTTTGGAAAGAGTATTGGCACATTGCTAGTCAATCCAAGGAAACCTGCTATGTCTCAATTCAAAGGATTATTTCATCAAAACCGTGGTTTCAACAATTCCCCCATTAGGTACTCCAAAAAATAAGTATCCTCACTTATTCGAATGAGGATTGAACATTGTTCAGTTCCTTCTCACATTTTTAAAATTCACGCGCTTGACTGACGAGATTGTACATTCTGTGGATTGTGTTTGAATTCGACGCCAATCTTCCATATAATTTTGAAATTTGCGAATTTAAACAATATTAATACATAAATTCAACTTCCCTCTCTTTATAATTTGAAATGATTGTCTAGAACAATCTTGAAGGGTGAAGCCAGAAACATTTGAAAAAAAAAGTTAATATGATCCCCAAAATACCTAAAAAAAACCCTGATTCAGAAACGTGCGATCCATTTGATAGATTCCTCTATATTGACAAATGGATTGCAGGTATGTTGTACTTTTTTCTACCGGTATTACAATGGAAGATGCTCCGAGGAACTGTCGTCACTGATCTCTTCTGTACCAGTGCATAGTCACTCACGCCAAACGCGTGCCCAACATATGTATACGGTTGACATTAGTCACATGAGAACAAGTAATTTCTACGACTCGTTATTGAGTTCAACGGCTCGGCTGTATCTTCCCAAGGCACACAATCAAAATTGTCATGATACCAAAACCATGTCAGCCATAATCGATATCCATTTTCTCGACAATCATCTTATCGACAGCTAAATAAAGCCCACGGTGCACGTGGAAAGTTTTTTTTTATCTTGACCTATCATTATACAAATCGTAAAAATAAATTACAAAAAAACGTGACTTTTAAAAATGCAGGACTGTCAAATCAATACTAATAATAAATTATTCTCACGGTCAAAAGTATTAGCGTGATTGATTTTTGGTTTACTAAATCATGCTACGCTAAATTCTCAATTAGTCAGCGTTTCAGACAGCCTTAACGTGTCCATCATTAGGGCAGATGTACGCCATCGTGATTAAAAATTTGTCCACAAAAACAAGGCCAGCCCTATACGGGCACAGTTTTAAAAATGTATTAGTTTTATTAGCATGTCAATTTTGCTCCGCGAACAGGTTAAATAGTATTATTTACTATGCTAATCCTTGTCCCTCTTTTGATATTCGCAGGGTGAAGATTATAGACAATATAAATACAGGAAGATATGGCATGGAAGCGTGCCAATTGTTACCGAGCTATGACTAAATTGCACGGACAATCAAAGAGGCTATGCAATTAAAATTATGCGTTTGGTGCATAAAAAAAGGTGTCTCAGAATGTTTTTCACGTAACAAATGACTAGTTAGCTGCTCTTCACGATTTATTTCATGAAAGATTAATTAGTCGCCGAGGTGGCATCAACTGGCCACCGAGGAGTCAAGGTGTAACTCCAGCTGACTTTTTCTAATGGGGCTACTTAAAAATAAAAATTTTCAACCCATTACACATAACTTGCCTTATAAGTGAATAAGTGGATAGTGCCCATTTACAAATAGTTATTTTCCCTACTCATCTTCAAAAAGTGCTCTGTGATTTAAGAGTAATTAAAATTTAGTTTGAACTCATTAGGATGTTTTATTTTTAAGCATCAAAAACGATAAACATTCTGAGACAACTGTCAGAATTAAAAACGGGGATTAGCTACGATATTCAGTAGTATGGGTGTACGATGTTGGCGACCCACTTATTGTGTGCCCGATTTCTTATTAATAACTGTTATTGTTTATATTACTATATGTAGGTTTATCACATTCTGTTGTTTGTTTTTGGTGAACAAGTTGACAATTTTCAGACAACTCGATAAGGATGGACCTATCCTTCGACCCTGACAAAGTGAACGAGCTTCGCCTGATGCTAATCTACAGCACCGTCACGGGCCCTGATGACTCATCCAGCGGCAAGGCGGTTCCTTTAAATCCTGACACCCTGGACAGGGACCTGTTCGGCAACCTGGACTTTATATACCCGGAGCTGTTCGAGCCGGATTGGGAGCCTTCTTTCACTTTGGGCAACCTGGAGAGTGTGGTGTTTTTGAGCTTGGCAAGAAACGGTTTAGACAGGTAAATTTGTATTGCGGAGACGTCGTAAGGTTTTCTCTTTTCTATGCGTTAATGATTTTATATCTTCTTAACCTAAAGAGTTCGAAAAATTTGGGTCGTTGCATTGCAATGGGCCGTTTTTGATCGCTCTGGCCCGTCTCATTCTGGATACTTTCCCAATTTCTCTCTTTGGTTTTTGACTTACTTTTCAATACGCGCAGTTTAGTGTTTTTATGCCGCTGCTGCACAGCAAACTGTTCTTCCACCCTTCATTTAGTCCTCCATCCTAGGTTTATAAATTAGATTCTCATAAATTATTCTATTACTAGTTAAATACATTAGTTTTTTATGCTCTTCTACGCTTAGTCTTCCAAGACCCACTGAACCCATTTCTTCTTCACAGGATCCCCCTGTTCTACCTAAACAATAATGGGACCAGCACCGTACATTTCCGTGAACTGCGCTTCCTGAGCTTTTTCGGCAACAGCTTCGGCATCAGCGCCGCTATGGAGCGCAGTAGCAGTGAATACATCGTCATGATCAACGCCACGGACTTCACCGAGGTCGCAAACACAGACCCCAACTACGGAAACACCATGACAGGTGAGCGCTCATCACAGAGCTGCCCCATCAAACCATCATCAGCATCTGAGATAGCAGTGCGGAATTTGACTTGTCTATTCGACTCGATAAATTCTAAAATGTTTTCCAGTCAGAATTTAGTACCTTAATTTTCCAGTAAATTATACGAAATACCAATGAACAAATAAAATAATACCTTATCTATTCAACGCGATTAAAAAAATGTTCCTTAAAGCACCATCCATAATAATGACATATTATTTATTACTAATAATTAACACAAGAAAAGATACACTTAACTGTAGCGTTTTAAAAAAATCTGTTTCCAGGAAAGACTAATTGGGTTGGAGACTTGAAGAATCTGAAAATGCCACAACTCCTCGAGCTGGACTTGAGGAACTGTTCCATTTACATTGTGGAACCTGACACGTTCGTGTCTCTACCAAACCTGCGAAGGCTTTACCTCTCTCACAACAAAATCTACCAGATATCAGATAGGGCTTTTTTGAGACTCGACAGGCTTGTCCACTTGGACTTGAGTTATAACTCGTTACCTGATGAAACTGAGGGGTTTCCAGAAGTTGTAGACGGAATGAGTATTGCTACAAATGTCTTCCAGCCGCTGATCCGGCTGATTTCTTTTGACTTATCTTTCACAAAGATTGTCCAAGCTAGCGCAAAAGCTTTTGGACAGCTTGGATCAACAGTTGAAAGGCTATCCGTCTGTCACACGAAGTTCCCTGGAATAAGCAAGGGTCTGTTTGCAAATACCACTATGAAGTACTTGGATGTTTCTGGAAACTTTGCTTTGGATCTTTTGGGAAACGAAGCATTTAAAGGAATCGAAGAATCACTGGAAATATTATTCGCAAATCGTTTGGGAATACACAAAATCAATTTCATCGAGAATCTGACAGAATTGAAGATCTTGTCTATGAGCAATAACGATATCACAACGGTGGAGTATACCCATTTAAGTAAACTTCAAAACTTGATCATTCTAGATTTGAACAATAACAGAATAGGCAATTGGAACACTCCAGTCTTTTCTGACTTAAGACATCTGCAGATGGTGCGAATGGCTTCCAATAGTTTCAACATCATGACCACAGTAATGTTGGAAGACTTGAAATTCATAAGGTTCTTTAGTCTGGCTAATAATGGATTCGTTTGCAACTGTTATCTGAAAGGATTCGTGGCGCAAGCGATGAGAAATGGTCTGTCAAGCTTGGAAGAAGAAATAGAACTCTACCCGGACTGGTATTCAAACGCTTCCGAATCTGACATCACATATTCACCAGACGTCCGTGCATATGAAAAAGTTAGTGAAAGCATTGCTTTTCAAAACGCATTCAATTATTACAGCCGAGTCTTGGACACAAGAAACAAGAAATTCGTATATTTCAACGATTCAAAACATTTTGATGTGCTCTACCACAGTACGCATGACGAAGAAGAACTCGAAGTGATAAACCTTGATTTAGAAAACCTCTTTAATTTTACCACTATAATCTTAGATTATGTGAATGAGACGAACTTATGTACGGATTACAAGTCCAATAACCCTGCTAGCTATTATGATATCAGTGATTGTGAGAAGATAGGTCCAAAAGAAAAAGACACGAGCGAGGTGAACAGGACAACTTTCCTTGTGGTGATTCTGGCTACTGTGGCTTTTTTTATCTTTCTGGGCGCTCTGGCGTTCTGGAAACGCTGGTACGTCAGATATTTCTTCATGACGCTGAAAAATGCAGCAATATTGAGTATTGTTGGAAAAGAAACTCTTATTAACGGTGAGTTCATTTTTATATCAGGTTATTATTTGCTTGCGTTTAAGGCGATAAAAGACTCTAATAACGGGGGTTTTCTCGACGCTCACATTTGAATTATTTTTGATGAACGTATTACTAAAATCGAAAATATTTTTAGATGGATCTCTAAGGATGTAAGTTATTTATATTTAAAATGAACAAAACAGGACCTTATAATAAAATATTTCGTCCAAAACGGTTTGCAAAATTAGTGGTAAGCACCCAATTTTATTTTCCAATACGTTGCATTAGTAACTTCCCGAGGGATCCCTCTAGAAACATTCGAGATTTTAGTAATACGTTCATCAGAAATAATTCAAATTAACTTCTAGGAAAGATCGATTTTCTATGCCTGATAGGGAAAAGTCGACCGTAGGTCCAAAATAAGACATCTGCCCTGATGATGGACACTGCAATGCTGTCCGAAACGTTGGCTAAAGAAGGAGTTAGCGCAACACGGCATAATACCCCAAAAACAAATAACAAAAAAAAAAAAAAAAAAAAAAAAAAAAAAAGACCGTAGGTCCGTCCATTACGCCAGGCGCGCGTCAAATATTGTTTTCACACGACTTCATCACATATGTCGTTAAGACTCCCACTTTATTTTAGAGATTTGATAAGGAAAATTCAACCGCAGTTCTGTCCAATACTCCAGGACCGCCTCGCATGTTTTTGTGCATGGCTGCTTCACTTACGCCATTAAGATTTTGGCTTTATTTTAGGGTATTGTCTAGTCTTAAGATTTATCTTACAAATCATTGTTTAAATAGCGCCATCTGTTGTAAGTTAAATCAACACGCGCTATTGCTTTTCTATCTGCAAAGACATACCGAGCCACGGCAACGCATAGTGACGTCGTAAAAGGGGCGTTTTTGGGTCAAAATTTAAAATTTATGTACAACAAATTTGTGCTCTAACGTAAATCGGTTGATAATGATAACGTAAATCGGTTGAAAATCTCCTACTACCACCACAGTAAGCTGAAAATGTTGCTTGTATTGTGATGGAGGACTTAGCCAGCCGAGGAATTGAACACACTACGCCTGGGTGGGACCCAAACGCGATGTCAACTCGGCCACCGACCGGTCAAACACATAATAATTATTACAGATTTTTCCTACCAGTTTTGAGCTGCATAACTTTAACTTCGATGTTTCTTCTAGACTCTGATAAGGTGTTCACATATGACGTATTCGTCAGCTACTGTGACGAGGACAGACCCTGGGTCTTAGAGCAGCTCCTTCCAGAAGTGGAGAACAACACGCCAGTCAGTGTATGCCTTCACGAGAGAGACTTCCAGGTATGACAAAATCAAAAGCAAACTAATTCTGGTTCACTCCCTCCCCTCATTAATAAAACCCTCCACACAGTATTCATAACCACGACGCAGGGTCGGCCCTGAGACACTTCAAGGGCGCTGTGTTAGGTATTACCAGCGTATTGATTCCTTGGCTCCTTGTCGCCTTGGAAGTCGCCCGGAGCGGACTGCTCCAATTGCACCTGCGCAGGGCTGGCCCATCAACGACATATGCTCTAAGGGACACCTCAGTGCCCCATGTCCGGTTCATTTTCTGAACAGTTGTGCTAGTTTTGTTATTTTGAACTTCTCAAGATGCTGAGTCGGCAGCCAGCCGGCAGACTGACTCAATATTTTCCACATACCATTCCTAAATATACCTATGTTAAAATATTAATATTTAATAAAACGCAAGGCCTCCAATATTTCCGTTTGAATAAATGATTTCGTTCGATGTAAAGAATGGTTGATTCAAACGGATAAAGATCGCCTGCAAATTCATTCATATTCCAAAATTTATAAGTACATCTAAATTTCTCTCTTAATAATCTAAATTTCTATATAAATTAATATATACATGAATATATGTGAATTTCTAAATAAATTTATATGTAGGTATGGGAGCCAGGGGCTTGTTGTAACGGGGGTAAGTAGTAACAGCTTAATAACTCAGCCGGTTTCAAATATTTTGTTTCGATTTTGAACTCAACGTGCCCTTTAAGATACGGCTTACGACGTAAGCGCAGTCAGTACAGTGCGGGAGAGCCCTTGACCGGTTGTCTGCAGGAGTGCGTTTTTTTGCCAGGTAACCTAAAAAATATTATTTCGTAAATTTTGATTTCAAGATCACACTGTGTCAAATTGAAAAATATTTCTATTAAATTTTGTTAAGCATTTATTAAGCCATCGTATTACGGTACTTTCACATAACCAAAGAAAATCATTTTTTTTTATAAATAAAAATTTCAGTAATTTCGGTTTGGGGCTAGTTGTAGCAAAATTTAAGGGGCAAGTAGTAACCTGTTACAACTTGCCCCAAGCCTGCACATGAGTAAAGGTTGGTAAAGCAAAGGTGAATAGACCTGAAAAGACCAAGATTGATAAAGTGAAGAAAAAAGTTTTCAATGAAGACTCATATTCTAAAGAAGAAGAATGGATATGTTTGATTTGCGGAGAAGAATATAGCAAATCAGACAAAGAAGATTGGGTCGAGTGTATGATCTGTAAACTGTGGTCACACGTTAAATGTGTAAGAGGTGATCCTGTTTCGTACATTTGTATAAAATGTGAATCTGATGAAGACGAAGCATAAGCAGCGAAGGTTGAGGAAATAAGTTGTTTGAATTAATTTCTTTAAACTTTTGACCAAAAATAATGTAAGATTTGTTTGTTTTCCTTTTTAAAGCCCATGTAGCATGCCACATTGATTGTGATAGTCGAGAAATACAAAAATTAAAGAATTCTTATAAAAAAATCGTTTTATATCGATTATAAGTGCAAATTATAACAAAATATTTTCACTGATAATTGAGTTTTTTAATAAGTTTAATTTACCTAAGTATATGCTATACGAGTCTAAAGATGAGTATTGTTGTTAAAGAAAACGATAAGTATTCACCTCATTAGTTCGTAAGAAATACAATAGTCTTATTATGTGTTTGTTGGTTTTATAATACAAGCCTTAAATAATGAAACCTGTTGTTTTAATATGACGTTACTACTTGCCCCACACTAGTTACAACTTGCCCCAAAAACGGGGTAAGTTGTAACAAGCGACTCTTTCCACAAAAAGTGTTATAAATACAAATTTATTATAGATTCATAAAAAAATATTACTCATATATTTGAAAATATATTCCCACCATATTTTTTCCTGAATCTATAATAAATTTGTATTTAAAATGAGTAATCATTTAAAAGCTTTTTTCAATTAAAATACTCAATAGTTTAGTCACTCCATCGAAAGAACGAAAAAATGTTACAACTACCCCCTCTCTCCCCTACATCTAAATTTGATTGTAGGTTGGATTATCAATCCTCGAGAACATCATTTCCTGCATGGACAGATCCCGAACCCTCATGATGGTGGTATCCAACCAGTTCCTAGAGAGCCACTGGTGTCAGTTCGAGATGCATCTGGCCCAGCATAGGTAACAATACTTTTTAACATACATGCAAAATCATCAGCATTAATTTTCTAGTAACCGCCTCTATTCTGTTTCTCTACATTTTTAATGCCTAATGCAGAAGTGTTTGCATCCACACCATCCAGCTTCAAAAGTTTAGACCTCCCAACACTTATTCGTCCTGTAAGCACAAAATTCTTCCATTATCGCTACGTCTTCATATATCATTACGTCCAGCGGAGACGTTCTAATATTTTTAAAAACAAACAACTAATATTCTTCTTTTTGATTCCTTGTCTCATTGCCGAGGATCGTGTTTTCCAATCCGATCGTCCTGATGGGCCAAGATTTTCCTCTCCTTATGTTGTTATGATGTTCGGACGCCAGTGACACTCGATTATTACTTATTTTCTAGACTCCTGGAGACCAGACGAGAGCAGCTGATCCTCGTCCTTCTGGAAGACATCCCCCGGAGCAAGCGGCCCACCACCTTGCACTACCTCATGATGACTAAGACCTACATCGTCTGGCCAAAGAACCTCAGCGAGCGAGGGGTCTTTTGGAAGAGGCTTAGGAAAGCGCTGGTGTATGGAAAGAAACTAGCATCTGAGCGGACCAGCTTTGCGTAAACTGCCTGTTTCAATCGATCAATAGCTCATTGTTCAGAAGGGTGAATGAAGGAAACTCTATTGATGGCGGACTAATATAGTAGTCGCTAGTAAAAAAGTAACTGACAAGTGAAGCTAAGCTAGCAGTCCAATACCAACTCCGACGTATGGCAGTGAGGCATGCGACTGGCAAAGGAATAACGAATGTAGACTGAATGTCGTGGATAAGAGATTGTTGAGCCGTATATACGGCAAAACCAAGTATGATCATATGTGGAGATTCTAAAAGAATGCGAAACTGGCGATAAATAAACGCCTTGATGATTGTAAAAACCAAAATATGGTAATATATTTGTCACGAAAATAAATGAAAGATGATGTCGAGAACGCTCCAGGAAAATATAACACAACCAAGACTTGAGGTGGGGCATGTCAAGCATCGGTATACTTCAGTAGTTTGTGTACACTACGAATTAGAATAGAGAATAGTAGAGTATGAAGAGTGTGTCAAGACTGCGTTGTGTTTTGTTGTATGATTCGGTCGCGTTCGTCCGTGAACCACTGTACACCTTCCAATAAGTTTCCATTCTCCATTGTGATGTTTCTTTGAGTTGGCCGCAAACAAACTGTTACGGGATGGAGTGGATGAGAAGCAATGCTTGGAGCTAGAGTTGAGGCAGCAATCATTACGATTCTTTGAACTAAATTCGTAGTAATTAAATTCGACGAAATTTAGCTTTCGACTATAAAACGTAAAATTTGTAATAAATTGTTGATTCTTTTTGGTGTTTGTTTATTTAAAAAAATCCATATTATAGTTTAATTATTCCTGTGTAAGGAAAGTGAAAGACATTCAATCGGCGTCAACACTATACACCGATCTGGACTCCTTTATACCAAGCCCATATCGAAAGAATAGAAAGAATTAAAAAAAAATTTTAGACACATAAATTATAAACTAAACTTAAACTTCTCAAATTATACCGAATCCATTGAATTTCATAATTTTAACCTCCGAACACGACGTCTAATTTTTGATCAAATCTTATTATTTAAAATCCTAAATAAAACCAGAACTTACCAATTTAATAAATCTTCATATTCCGTCTAGATCAACCCGACAATCTGATTTATTATATCTACCCTCGTGTAGAACAAACATTCGAAAAAATTCACCAATTCCTCGTATATGTGAACAATATAATACAAAATTTTACAGCATTGACATATCGATATGAAGTTATGCGTACGATCGATTATTAATATGAGAGTATGGAATGTATCGGGAGCATCTCCTATCCTCTTCCTATTTTCCTCTTCCTCTCCCCTTCCTTTAACACCAAAATTAATTTTAAGATATTAAAACTTCATTTCCAATGAACTTTAACATAAGAAACTTCTGTGGCTTGACTTCAGTTAACATGTATATTTATATCTATCATTGTATATTATATAAAAGCTGTTTGTTTCTTACAAAATAAAATAAATAAATAAAATCCCCCCAAGTTTTAAATTTATGGGGAGGTTCTTTGCTGTGTAGGTGCAACGACCAAGAAAAGGCGAATGGTTCAGTTAGGACGTTTTATGGAGTGCTTGTTCTTAAGGAAAGGGCGTGATCCATGTTGTAGTAGGTAAAAAATATACAAAATTCGGTAAATCATTACACAGACGAGTTTCTTAAATAGCCTGTTTCCTTTCGGAAAATATCAACCTTGTACAATATGTGCTGAAGAGATCAATGCCTCAACTATTTCGAATACCTAACATTAAAATAACAGTATATATTATATAGACCTAACCTAACCTAACCGAACCTAACCTAACCTAACCTGAAATTAAAATAACAGTATATATTATATAGACAAAGCATTGTAAATATTGAAATTCATTGAAATATAGAAGGAAAAATATCAGATGTTCCGATCATCTGGGAAAAAAATAGTCGAAGCCGCTTAATAAAAAAATGTTGTTGGTACTAACTCATGGTAATAATGAAGCCATCCTTCATCGTTTTGGGTCGGGGTGGTTGTCCCATTAACTGTACATACAGAACTCCCCCGCACAGACGGTACTTTCTCAGGTTTAGTTCGTCTTCCTCGACTTCCACCCTCATGGTTTCTAGGGTCTCGCTGTACTCGTCCTCTGGAAAACAATCAATGTTAAAGAAGTTCGGAATAGAAGAATTCACATAAAGGTTGTAGTATTTTCTACTTCGTAGGGTTTGGAATGCAAGGTTAATTTACCAACATTTATAACAGTTAGTGTATTCGAACTTCCTCCCGATATTCGGGACCGGAATCGTCCACTTAAGGATAAGGAATTATCTTTATCATTAAAATAAACGACTTTCGTGCGATTCAGGTTCCACTTAAGGAGAATAAATTGTCTTTAACATTAAAATTAACGAATTTCGGGGCCATTCCGGTTCCACTTAAGGATAAGGAATTGTCACTAACCTTAAAATTAACGACTTTTGGGACGATTTCAGTACTACTTAATTAGGAACAAATTGCGAGTATGGGTACCGAAGTCCCGGGAACCATTTATTTGATAACCAACACCTCTGCCATAGGTCACCCCAAGTCGTTGGCTATGTTTAGTGAGTGAGGTTTGTCTCGGTTTTTGTGGCGGGTGCGTCTGCCCACCTGCTGCGTGGTGGGCCGGATCGAAAGAGACTGGTTGAGGCAGGCCTTTCGACGTCTCCAGCCGGACTCTCTCAACCCATCGCCTTGCATTGCAGTTGGGGATGAATTCATACACTCCTGGACACACTGACCCCCAGATTCCTACTAGCCTCTCTTTCTTTCCTTTGCTTGAAAAGACCCACCACACACTCCCTACTAAGATGACAGACCACGAGGGAAATTATTTTTCTTACGTAGGGCCTCCCGTGTGGAGCTATTGTAAAAAAAAGAATTGTCCTTAACGAAAAGTCGTCAATTTTAACTGCGATACCAGTTCTCTCGAATGACAATGAAACATCGTTAATTTTAAGGTTAAGGCAATTCCGTATCCTTAAATACAACCGAATCGCCCCTCTTGTCATTATTTATTTATATATATTCTACAGCCATACGGCCTATTAAAACATTGGTGTAAATAATAGTTTAGTACAACAGTAATCGAGAAATAAAAGTTTGCTGTTAGTTATATAGAAATTCAATGCGGAAGAATAGTATTATGCCTTGCATGGTTATTAGTATTATTAAGGTATGCTACTATAGCCTTCTTGTAACTATATTCCGTGCAGTTGAAAACATCTAAAATTTCTGCGAAATTATGTACAACTGCATGTTATCTGATATGATATTATTGTTGTAATTAAAAATAAGTAGTTCTAGTTGGTATGTTGAAGATGATTAAGCTCAATAAATCAGGGCTGTCTATAATTCCATTAATAATTTAAAAATAAAAGTCATGTAGGAAACAAGTCTTCTATTTGAGAGTTTTAATAATATTAATTCTTTCATCAAGTGGTTGTAATTTATAGTTTCTATTGGTAGACCGAGCTAAGAGTTATTATATCTTAAGAAATTTGGGCAGATTTTTTTTAAAATTCAATCGTAGTGGATTTTAAAGTGAGAACCAGATAGATTATAATCGACTTGACTTCGAACTAAATAAGTACAGTGTTTTCCAATAAGAGGTGTTATTTTTAAATTCAATCGTAAAAGATCAATGGTTTCGTTGCTTGTGTAGCACGTAGCGCCGTCTTGTAGAAAGTAAACGTTGTCCAGATCAATAACATCCAATTCCGGCCATAAAAATCATTAATCATCTCTTGATAGCGCAATCCATTCACCATAACTGTTGCTCCAGCCTCATTTTCAAAAAAGTAAGGTCCAATGACTTCGTCGGACCATAAAACGCACCAAACAGTCACACGTTGAAGATAAAGAGGCTTTTCAACAATAACTCTTGGGTTTTCCGAGCCCCAGATGCGACAATTTTGCTTGTTGACGAAGCCACCGAGGTGAAAATGGGCCTCATCTCAGATGATTTGCATTTGATTCACGCAAGTGAATTTTAATAATTTAAATGCGTTGCTGAAGCGTGTATCGTTCCATTTTTATTAATGGCGTAGTTTCTACTTGTCAAATGTCAAAAAATGACAGCTTCAAAAGTAACATCTACCGAAATAGAGGGCTATTCAAAATAACACCTCTTATTGGAAAATCCTGTATATAAGATTTTTAATGTTAACAAGTTTTTAACTATTGACAGGCCAAGATGCCAAACAAATGTAATTTTTAAATCGGATTTACATTTACAAAATGTCTGCACACAGTTTAGAGCTATAGTGAGCAAACTTTATAGATTGAAGTTTTTCGTTCCACCAAATACCCTTAGAATAGTATACCTGTCATTGTCGGTATCCCTAATAAGATATGGAATAACTTCATGGGGAAATTCAACAAAACAAATTTTCTTTCAGTCCAAAATGTACAATATTCTTTGGTAAAATTATTATTAAACAAATCTAAATCCGAACAAAGACATGATGTACCAAGTCATTACTATACAATTCTGTAAATTTATTATCTGCTCGTGCTATATTGTGGCTTAAAATTGCGAGTCACTGTAGTATCTCAATCTGAACATAATAAAATAGTGACACATGTTTATAATACAAGACTGATGGACTTGTAGTTCCCTAATAACCTGCATAAATACGGTCAAAGAACTCTAGAATACCTCGTTCAAATAATTTACAGCATGTTAACCAACTAAATAAAAAGCTATGAATTGACTCTCAGAAGGAAATGTAAGTTAAAAAAATGGTTATGTGAAAGAATTGTTTTGTACTAATGTAATTATGTGTATATTTTGTGTACTTGTTAAAATTGTATATGTATTTAAAAAAATGCTTGACCTCATTCTCCCTAATGGATAGGATTTTTTTTTAAAGCTTTTTTAATCCTTTATTCGTCATAGTATTTACAGAGGTGAGAGAAATTTATCTTTTTTTAAGTACAATCATTTTTAGCTTTTATAAGTTCAAAGAGTTTCAGCTTTTTTATTTTTATTTTTTTACCAGGATTAAATATCTATGTGGTTAAAGATAAACAAATGAAAACAAAATGTTACAAAAAGTGAATACACGGTAAAAGGTAAAAAAAATCCAACGGACTTGGTAAAATTATCATTGACAACGAAGAAATAGAGGAAGTAGAGGAAATCAAATACTTGGGCATTATAATAGACAATCGACTCAAATTTAACTCTAACTTTGAATTATAAGATAAGAAAATGGCAAAAAGGTTAATTTTTTAAGAAAAATAAGGAATAAATTGGATCTAAATTAGTATATAATAGTATAGTAGCATCTCATTTAAATTACTGCTCCGGTGTCCTTTTCTTGTGCAATCAAACACAGATAAAGAATTTTCAAATAATTCAAAATAGAGGCAAGCGAGCAGTATTGAATTGTAGTAGGTATTCTAAGATAATTATTAGGCAAAAAAACTAGAAATGTTAAGTGAGAGACAGCGAATAATTTACAATAGCCTAATATTTATTTTTAAGCTAAAAAATAAGATGGTCCCGAAATACATGTTAAAGAATGTAAATTTTAATTTCGCAATACATGGCTACCCCACGAGAAACTGTGGAGATTTTAGGCTTCCAAAAACAAATTTGTCGGGAACCCAAAATAATCTCTATTTTAAAGAATTTAAGATTTTTAATGAATTACCTACAGATGTCAAAGAAGCTAAAAGCGTTGCTGCTTTTCGTGGGTTATGCCTAAATACTATAAAGAATAACTTTTAGAGGTATTGTTAAGTGTCTTTGATGTCATAGAAATAGGTTGGTAAAAGGTTTATACTAGATATAAAAATGTAATGTTTTATATCTAAATAAAAATATAGAACAAAAACGATCTTCAGTGAAAAGCAACACTTTAACATTATTATCAAATACAGTAACGATATCATTGATAAACAGTAAAATAGTATTGGACCTACATGCGACCCTTGAGGTGTACCTCAAGGTGGTGGTGTAACTTGTGGCCATAAATTTGTAGGACAGGTTAGATTATTTCTTGCTTGTAGAATTAGTGAGGTAGCTCTTTATCCATTCCATTAATTTATCCTCGATTCCGATTTTGTTAAGTTTATTAAGAAGAATATTATGGTTTACTTTGTCCAATGCTTTTACGAAGTCGGTTTAAATTGAGTCGACTTGGGATTTATTTTCAAGTGAATACGATTTAAAATATTCGTATAAAGAAAGATTTGTTAGAGTGGATATGTCCTGCATAAAGCCATGTTGATTAGGCACAACGATATTATTAACATGTATAGAGATTCTATCAAGTGTAAGTTTTTAAAGAATTTGGGGATTGGTGAGAGCATGCAAATGGGTCGGTAATTTGTAGTTAGTATTATTTGTAAAATCGATGAAGATCATATTTATATATATATATATTTTTTTTGTAATTATTTTTTATTTTTAATAATATGTTTACATGGTACATAATTCATTTTACATCTTGGGTCTTTTTACTACTCTTCCATTGAAAGCATTTGCTTGTGTATGGAAGGGGAGTGTACATAAATGTTGTTGTTAGTTAGTAATTAATAATTCATTGTACATAAATGTATGTTTGCTGTAGTATTTTTTTTTATAGTAGTGAAGGATAATATATTAATATAATAAATTTTAAAAAAGAAAGAAAGTTATGGAAAACTAAGGATATTTGTGAGATTAATTAAGTGACAGTAGTTTTTTTTAACAGAATATTTTTAAAGTGTCTCTTGACAGAGAGCAGTATTTGGGTTTTATCATTAATGCTTCTGATTTCTTCTGGTAGACGATTGAAAAAGGTTCTTCCCTGGTAAGTATAATGATGTTGTGCAAAAGACGTATTTAGTTTTGGGCATAGAAAAACATGTCTAAGTCGCGTTCTGTTTTCATTTAAAAATTGATATTTATCTTTTTCTTTTATAATTTGGATTAGTGAGTTTTTAATATATAGGTCTTTAAATGTAGGTACTTGAAATTCTTCAAACAGGCGTTCTGTTGGGTAGTCAAAGGGTTTTTTTGATATATTTTTAATAATTGTTCTTTGTATAATTTCAATTGGAAGAAGGTTACATTTATACGCAAATCCCCAACTAATAATAGCGTATTGTAAAGTGGATTGAACTAAGGCATAGTAAATTATATATAGATTTTTTATCGACAGAAAGTTTCTAATTCTTAAAAATATATATATTAATTTTCTAATTTTGTTTACTACTTGACATATTTGTTCCTTCCATTTCAGATTTTTATCAATAATTACTCCTAGATATTTAATTTTATTTGTTGTTTTTAGTACTGTACAGTTTGATTTGCAATAGTTTTGGCTGTGAATTTTAGTATTATTATGTATGACAATGTTAAAATTTTTAGGAGTATCATTTGTATGGATTGCAAATGGAATTACAAATGTCTTTTCATTATTAAGTGACAGTAAATTAGTGTCGAAAAAATTCTTGAGCGTGTTGATGTCTTCTGTGGCTTTTAACTCTACTTTTTCCCAAGTCTTATCACTTATTATTAATACTGTATCATCAGCGTATGACGTAATTTGACCATGTAAAGGTTGAAAAAAAATATCGTTTACATATATAGTAAATAGAATTGGTCCAAGCACTGTACCTTGGGGGATTCCAAAGCTTGTAATCTCTTGATCACTATTAACACGATTGATTTTTACTACTTGAGGACGGTTTTTTAAGTAGTTGGTGATCCATTTAATCGCGTTGCCTTTTATGCCGATATTATTCAATTTTTTTAATAGCATCTCATGGGATATGCTATCGAATGCCTTTCTTAGGTCAATAAATATACCCGCACATTTTTTACTTTTATCTAATGATTCAGAAATGTATGAAGTTACGTTAGCAATAGCATCTTGTGTGCTGAGAGATTTTATAAAGCCAAACTGGTTTTTGTGTAATATTTTATTATTATCTAGAAAATTTACCAATTGTTTTTTTACTATTTTTTCAAAGATCTTTCCTATATTAGAAATTAGACATATTGGGCGATAATTCGTTGCTTGATGTGGATCTCCAGATTTGTAAATAGGTGAGATTATTGTGGTTTTGTAGTTCATTGAAAAAATTCCAGTTGCTAAACTTAAGTTTATTAAATGAGTGATAGGTTTTATTAAGTGAGGTTTCATAGTTTTTAACATGTGTGTTGTAATAGAATCAAAACCGGGAGACGAACCTCCTTTCATATTTTCTATTATTTTCGAAATTTCACATTCTGTTGTTGTTTCAAACATTGAAAGTATATTACGTTTCTGTATATTTTTATTTTTATGGTTTTCTTGGTTTGAAGGCTTATGAATATTTTTCGCAAGATTTTTCCCAACATTTGCAAAGAACGAATTGAATATGTTTGCACATTGTTTAGGCTGTATATTGGCATCTATAATTTTTTTATCATGTTCAATGTACTTAATGTTTTGTGTTTTTTTTGTATTTTCTATGGCGAAATTAACAGTTTTCCACATTTGTTTATGGTTATTTTCTGAAGATAATATTTTATTTTTAAAATACTCTTCTTTACTTTTTTTAATATAAGATGTTAATTTATTTTTATATTTTTTATAGAAAATATATGCATTTTCATCTTGGGGATTTTTTAAAGTTATTTTGTAAAGTTTTTCTTTATTTCTGATAGATATAATAAGTCCTTTGGTAATCCAAGGCTTTAAACATCTTAATTTTGATTTTATGTGTGTTGTTATCTCAGTTGTCGAATTTTTAATGTGTTGTGACATAATATTTTCGAAGTTAGTTGAACAAATTTCAGTATCATCACTGTTTAAAACATTATTCCAATCCTCCTTCTTTAATTTTTCAGAGAGAATAGTCATATCTATTGTTGATTTTTTGGTTATTAAATTATGTTTTTTATGTTTAATATTATTATTATACAGAAGTAAGCATGAGTGATGATCAGTTATGTTAGTTTTCCAAACAATTGATTTTATTTTGTGAAGATCTTTAATGTTTACATTTGTCCAAATGTGGTCTAAACAAGATGGAGTATGTTCTTTTATTTCCCTAGTATTTTTATTTATGCAAGATATAAAATTTTGTTCAGTCATGCAATTGATGTATTCATTTTTGTTATTATTTTCTATTTTTTCATTAATATTAACGTTAAAATCTCCTACGACGAAGCAAAGTTTATTTTTTAATTTTAATAATATGTATTTGAGGTCATTTATAAACGTAATAATACTCGAGCCATGCGTTCTATAAATAGCTATTAGATAGTAAATTGATTTGCCGAGTTTGAAATGTACTTCGATGCAGTTTACTAAGTGTATTGGATGTTCTATTATGTTAACAATACTAAATTTATTGCTTGCAAATATTATTATTCCCGAATTTTTATTGATGTCTACTTTGGTAGAAATATAGTTGTACTCAGGTAAGTGATAAGACGGTGATTCAGCGTTCGTAAATGTTTCGGATAACACTATAAAGTCCGGTTTTTTAATTAAATTATTTATTTTTAGAATTAATTCATCTAAATTTTTTTGAGCGCTACGGATGTTTATGTGCATAATAATTATATCATTGATGTTTTTAGAAATAATTTTGTTACACGAATCGGTACATATACATTCGTATTCTTGAATTTTAATATTTAACTCTAATTCGTTACTTAAGAAATCATCCATTTAATGCATTTTCGGTTGTATTTTACAAAATTATTTATAAGATTTTTATTCAATGTCGTAGTTAATTCTTTCTTTGGCTAATTTAAGCATGTAAGATCGGAACTTACATGTTTCGCTGTTTGTTCGGTGGTCTACTTCATTCATTTTACTGTTCAAGGAGTTTATTTCTTTCTTCTTGTTAGCTGAGTTGCAGTTAGCGCATTTGGGTGGCAGTTCCAGGGATTTACACTCGGAGATGGGATGATCTTCTGAACAGTGCTTGCATGTTGGTTTATTCATTCTATTGTAGCATTTTTGTGCTGTGTGTCCAAATCTTTGACAGTGGAAACATTGGGTAAGAGGACTGCAGTCTTCTACATAGATTCTCATGAATCCTAGATGAATTTTTTTTTTATTAATAAGATGTAGTCTCATTTCAGGATTTTTTTGTAGTATTAAGTTTTTGCTGTTAGTTTTTTTGTTTGTAATGATGGCCTTAACTTGTAATATTTCTTTGTCTTGGTATTTTTCACATATCATTTTGATGTCGTTGTTTTGTTCAATGATGTCTTCTAAGAATTCTTTTTCGGTATAGTCTTTGTCAAGACCTTTGAATATTACGCATGGATCCGTTTTCAGAAGTACCTCTGCTATTATGGTTTTGTCGACTTCATTTATCTTATCTTTTAATTTTTTTGCGTCTTCTTTTTCTGGGCATGTTATTATAAGGTTTTTTTTGTTTTTTTACTCGAATTCCCAACTGCGATATTTTGATCTTTTGTATTTTCTCTTTTTCAGTGTCTTCTTCTTTTAAGCTTTTAATTATTATGGGAAATCGTTTTTCTTGCGTTTGTGATATTAAGTTTTTTACTGCAGAAGAGTATGATAATGGGTATTTTTGTGCTTGGTTTTTTTCTTGAATATCACACTTTTCTTGTAATTTAGCTAATTCTATTGCCATGTGCGATATCATTTCCATGATGTTATTTATTTCTTTCATCATTTTTGATTTGGTTTCTTTAGTAAGTTTATTTTCTTCTATGATTGTATTTTTTTTTTTATTTTTTATTTTTTATTTATTATAAATTTTTAAAGATACAGGTATATGCAGTCCCACAAAGCTGTCACACATGACGGCTTGTCTGTAGGTTCTACAAATAATATATATAAAACATTTTTAATTTTTAATACATGTATGACACAAAATTATACAATAAACAATATCACAAAATAATATATATCAAAGTACCTACCTATATACAAATTATTTAGGCAGGTACGTTGAGATGTTCAGGAATACATCAATAATAATGTTCAGAGATACATTGATTCGTCGCTTATTAGCCAACGCTTAGTGTTTTTGGGGCAGGGTCTCTCATTATTCTGAGGTTTAAAATAATTATTAAATTTATTGAAAATCTCTGGTATTAAATATTTAAGCGTTCGGCTTCCATACTTATTTGTTACTCTTGGAATAATGAGGCCCTTATTTTCAGTGAATCTTGTTGTGTGATTATGCACCGGTTGCTTTTTATATTTGCTATCTCCCTCATTATCCATTATAATAATGTACCAAAGAAGACCCTTTATTGGAAGTAGGCCCTCAGAACCATACAGTAGTTTTAGATTACTTCTTTGTCTGTAGATATTCGGTGGTACAATTTTTTTTATTATAGCAATTTGTAAGTTTTGTATATATTTAATATAAATATTGCTTGAGTGCCCCCAAGTTCGTATGCCATATCTGAGTATGGATTCGACCATAGAAAAATAAATTATTTTAAGAGTACAATGAGGCAAAACATATTTCAGTTTATAAAAATTACTTGCAAAAGATCGGAGCTGGTTACAGATTTTAGCCACTTGTTTATCCCATTTAAATTTATTGTCTACTATTAGTCCCAGATAAGTATATTCGTTAGTAAAGTCAATTGTTTCACAGTGGCAAATATTTTCAATTTTTCTATGAATACATTCAGAATTATGAGCAATTATTTTGGGTATATTCCATATTCCCAGGCTTGGTGATTTTACATACATACATACGTATGTAAGTCACTTATGTTTTGTTTCGCCTTTGTTATGAAGGCATGCGGATCAACCGCTTCCTCCATTTTTCCAGGTTAAAAAAAATATATTTTCCGTAAATTTATGTATTTATATAATTTGTCTTGGATTGAAGGTGTTATTTTATTTATTCACCGCTTGCGGTGCTCACTCGCGTCCAATACCGTTGGAGGTTTGGGCGACACTGAATATTTGTTATTTGTTTTTGGGGTGTTATGCCGTGTTGCGCTAACTCCTTCTTTAGCCACCGTTTCGGACAGCATTGCAGTGTCCATCATTAGGGCAGATGTGTTATTTAATAATATAACACATCTGCCCTGATGATGGACACTGCAATGCTGTCCGAAACGTTGGCTAAAGAAGGAGTTAGCGCAACACGGCATAACACCCCAAAAACAAATAACAAAAATACTTTTGGCCGTGAAAATCTTAAATCATATCATATTTATAATTCTCTTTGTGTACCTTCCTCTTTTGAAAGTATATCCCTGGGAAGAGCCGCTTCTTCTGGTTCTGCTGTTTTCAGTTCAACAACTTCTATTCTTTCTGCTTTCAATGCTCCAAACCTAAAATTAATGATAAAATGTGTTTGTTAATTGAATTGGCATTATGACCGTTTACTTTTTGGAATCATTCAATTACAATTGGTCTTACTTGTCATTGTCAATCAGTTTGTTAAGTAGATCTATCCTTGCCTTTGTTTCACTGAAGAAATCAGTCCTTGCCTTGGCCTGGGCGTTTCTTAACTCCACCACACTGTTGTATTGGTTCTTGGTAAACGTGTAGAGATCTGAAAGCATTGGTCAAATGGATTAGAACAGATATAATTAGTTCATAATTTTCGTCTTTGCACTATGAAGATGATTCTCTGATGATTAGAGTGGGTCTCAAAACAGTAGAAACTTTGAGAAGAACAGTCAAGGACTCACCGGCTCCCCCCTTCATGGGCAACTTGTCGGGATCCTTATAGAGCGGGTTACCCGGGCTGAGCTGATCATCCACCAGCCACAGGGTCCTCACTGCCACCCCCTTCCACACGTGTTTTCCTGGCAGCGTTAGGGTCAAGCCCAGATCTGAGAACTGGATCTCTTCGGGATCTCTGCACCAAAATACATGCTTTTTTTATTAACTCTTCAAAATGAGCCCCGAGAATGACCGAAAACGTTATGGAAGAAACGAATACTGAAGTTAGGTTAGGTTTGCTCTTTTATCAGGTTCCATGGTGAATCGAAGTTAATTTTGTACACCGAGAAAAATTAGTAATGCTGATTTATTAAAATCTTGTTGAAACATGATTGCAGGCCATTTTCCGACAAACTAGTACATTCAGAATATATCGGAATACGTGTTCATGCAGCTGCATTTATCCTAGTAAATATAATGATGAAATACGAAAATATTAGAATTTTTGTAAACACGTGCTCTGACATCCCCATAACACATTCGTGTTTAACTGATAACTTATTAGGAAACATGTAAATTCATTCGTTAAAGGCCTGCGGTCCCGTTTTAAACCGAAACAAGAATGATTTGACGAGATTTTTAATAAATTAGCAATATTTTATTTCAGTAAGTTTTCTCCTTGTAGTTGTCCGTCAGATAATTTGATAAAGAACATTAAAAGTGACCAGTCACGTGATGATGGTGGAGGTTATTCCAGATAAAGACGTCCAGTTGACTAGAAAGCCACTTTTGAGGATGTGAAAGGAGAGGTTGGGCCAGCAATGGACAGATACCGCTGAAGAATCTACGAGTATTACAGAACGTAGACATTTGGAGACACGCTGTCGAAGAATGGATCCCCAACGTGACTTGAAAAGTGGAAAAAAATCAAAACGGTCACATGATGTAGCAAGTTGTGGGTTGTATCTCACGTGGGCGGCTCGTGTGTCTTAGGCATCCTGGGCGGACCGGGCGGGAACATCCAGAGGGCCAAAGCGTGCTTGCGCGTCCGGTGCGCGTGTCTCTCAGCCATCGGCGGCGCGCGCGGTCCATGCAGCGTAGCCCAGCACCGCGTGCCCGCCTCCAACGTGCGCGCCCACTCCTGGTAGAGGTCCACCCTGACCTAGAGCAGTTGAAAATTGATTTGTACAAACAAAAAGAAGCCTGCTGCGCGTAATCAACGTGATCTTTGATTTGAATGCGTTGCTAGAAAGCAAAGGCTGATGGTATTACTTGAGTAATGGATTCTTCTGTTTCTTCAAGAGCCTTCTGGCATCAAGGTTTGTACAAATACTTTCCTCAAATCACGCAAATGTGTCTAATTTTGCCGATTCTTAGTGGTTCACCTTTCCAAAACCAGTGTTAACCTTTAAGTCGAATTAAAACCCAAAAAGCCATAACGAAAATTATTCCAAAAGTCCCTGTAAGAACTAACAAATCTTCAACAAACTTAAGGCGATGCACTACGTCGTATAATATTTTAAATTGAGCCGCTATCAATAACCACTCTTACATAGATGGCGATTAGGTTTAAATTCCCGCTTAACACCATCCGCCTGTTTTGATTTATGCAAGAAAAAAACATGGCCAAAAAGTGCCTTTTATTTTATTTTGTGGATGTTCATGCATACATATATTTTTTTTTTCGATCATTTTTTAAATAACTTAATTTGCCACATTATAAAATAAAATCATAACCGTAAATGGGTTCGTAAGTAGAAGATTTTGAACTTAAAAGCAGTTTTCTGGGCTTATAAAAAGACTTATGTAAAAAATACTCGATTATTTCAAAGGCCAGGATGTATTCTACTCGCAGTATTTAATTAAAGCATCTGAAACATTTCTAGGCGACCAAATTTTCAAACCAAAAACACATGATTTTGCATTACTACGTATGGCATTGCCTTAACCTCATGTCACTTAAACAACTCTATTCTAAAACAATACTCCTTTACATTCATAAATACAAAACACAAGAAATAACAACTAACACATATATTAGAAACACTAGATCTCATGGTCAAAAACATATCCTACAACATACAACATCTGGGAAAAAAAGCTTCCTGAACTATGGTACTAAACTCTATAATAAAATCCCACTCTCATCAAAAACACACAAAAATATTTTAACATTTAAAACTCAAATAAAAAGCGGGATACAAAACATAGGGAGATCAGAAATAGACAATAGACTGAATCTGAAACCACTCAACTGAACAAGTGAAACAACCTGTAGTATAAAGTAGAACACAAGACAAAATGTAACATTCTTCTGCAATGCACACACAACCAACTATCACACAAACTCACTAACCAAAATATGATATTAAGGCAACAAGTTTGGGGGTACTATTGATATCAAATTATTATAAGCAATAATTAGTCGCCTGAAATATCAATACAAATTGAAAATATCTCCCGAGTAAAAGTAAATGCCGCCGATGGGAATTGAACCCGCACCTTCTGATGCCCGGTCAGGTGCTCTGGACCACTGAGCTCTCTCTCTCTCTGGTTTCAATCCTGGGATTGGTTTGCAGCAATTTCATCTAATCTCCTCTTCCATTCTTCCCTGTCTTGTGCGGCTCTTTTGACTTGTGCATATGATGAGCAGCGCACGTCCACCAGCAGGTACTCAGGTCCAGGTACTCTCGGCGTGGGCGTCCCCTAGAGTTGGTCCCCTCGGTCATACCCTCCATTATGACATGCAAGAGGCCTTCTTGTCGTATAACATGGCCGATCCATCTTGCACGCCTTTCGGACAAGGTCCTGAGCAGGTGCCTTCCTCCTTCGATTCTTTGGAGGACCTCCTCATTTGTAATATGGTCTCTCCAGGAAATTCCTAACAGTCTTCTATAGGACCGCATCTCAAAAACCTCTAGTCTCCGTTTATCTCTTTCGGATAGGCACCATGTTTCGCAGCCGTACATCAAGATACTCCATACATAGGTCTTGATGAGGAGTATTCTCAGTTTTAGGTCTATATAGCTACGTCATGAAAAAGGTTGTGAAAATCTCGAATAATTCGGTAATATATTATTTATCATGTACCTCTCTAAAAATTTGCAGCTGCCTCTCTGTTAACTCCTGTGGATATTTGATAATGTCATTCAGCACTTCCACCAGCTGAAACAAAAACAATTCAAATTTATCAAGTTTTCAGGAAAAAAAAAATATAAATATATTTTGAAAAGCAGGTAACAACATACAGTACATCGCAAAAGCGATAAATAAAATTCCAATAAAAATAGTTAGCATAAGAAATTAAATCATCGATGAAGAAGATAATACTGATTAATCTAAGACACATAAAATAAAAATATACAACTGGGAATCGAGCCAATTGGAAAATTAATGAAATGCGAGATCAACCAGAATGACGTAAAAAAGTCATGTTTAAATGTCCGATTCGTTAGTGGCGTTCTCCCGGTGAGATAAGACATAGATCCTTGGTTCAATTCCAAATTGCGACCGTCATATTTTTATTTCCGTTTCATGTTTTGCTTAAATTTACTATTATAAACTTTTTCTTCAATGATTAAATATTAAATTGATTGATATAACCTTCAAAAGTTATTCCAATAAAATTTAAGATAATAAAATGTTACACGTAGTACACAAAAGGTTACAAGTAGTAACATGGTTAAAAGTTAAATATATTCCGTGCTTAAGACCACCCATACCCATGGACACAAGTCCAGACCCGCACTAAACTGAACCTATGAACCCTTCCGGCTGTATCTTGATGTCCTTGGTATGTGCCAGTTGGAAGACCTTGTCCTCGGCCTCCTGAGCGCTCCAGCGATAGAGGCCGCACGTCAGCTCGGGGGGCTGACGCGGATCTGGACTTCCATCTGTCCTCGTATACACTACCCACTACAATGAACCTATGAACCGTACCGGCTGTATCTCGATGTCCCTGGTCTGTGCCAGTTGGAAGACCTTGTCCTCGGCCTCCTGAGCCCTCCAGCGGTAGAGGGCGCACGTCAGCTCGGGGGGCTGACGCGGATCTGGACTTCCATCTGTCCTCATATACACCACCCACTGCAATCAACCAATAATATTCAGTGATAATCTCGCTAGTCGACACCATGAAAACCAACCTTTTGTCTTTAAACTGGATGCTGAAACGACTGAATTTACTGAGGAAATATTGTGATTATAATACTGAAGGTTTTTTTTTGATAAAATTTACAGTTCCTCATTCCTCACGTATACGCGAGAGAATTCATAATCAAGAATAATCGATCAATTTGGTATATTTTGTGTTGATAAGGCCCCGCAGTAAACGTAGATGGTATGAAAGGGAGATATAAACAGTGGTAATGAACAGTGTAGCTAAATCCACTCCTATTAATTGTTACGTAAATAAACACAGTTATAATAAAGATCCTTTTAATTTTTACAAAGAGTTCCCAACGCCCAAATCTGCATAGTAACGTAGAAACAATTATATATATTTTCTTTAAATGTATTTTGTATATTTTTTTTGTATTATAAAAAGTAGGCCACAGCACGGGTAAGCCACCCAGTGAGGCCAAAATTACTGGATTGTACTATGAAATGTAAAATATTGTACCAAAAAAAAAAGTGTTGCAGTATGAAGTTTGATGCTGATTTGGTGCCTGGGAGATGTTTGCGATATACAAATTACAAATAAGTGATTTGACCAATTTACAAACAGTAAAAAAATCGTTAGTACCTCCTGCTTTTCTTTTATTTCATTTTCAAGGCCAACTTTCATATGCGTAGAATCTGAAAAATTAAAAAAAATAATCATATCGTTACTCGTATTTACGATTGCTAGCTCACGCGTGCCCGTTTAATTCGACAATTTCGCGTTTCATCTGTCTGTAAGTTTGATTGTTACATTTTGGTTCCTGTTCAAGATAGTAGCCTTGTTTATAATACTTTTTTATCCCGACAGAGTTCCCATGATCGTGGTTCCTACTACGATCATTGGAAGCTAAAGAGAGTTTAAAAAAAGATTTTAAATAAAAAAAAGTTAGATTAAATGTTTTTTATATCATAATTAAGTAGGTAGGCATTTATGTCCCACTCATAAAAAATCTTTTGATTTTTGAGGTAATTTTGATTTTGAATTATTAAATAAGCGAAAATTAAAAACATATTTTTTGGTGTATCCAGGCAGCGTACATTGAGCACTATAAGGCTAAAATTAGTGCCACGCGTACAGTCGGTTGACAGACGACGTTGCACTGACGAGCTGGACCGATGGTACTTGTACGCAGCGCGTGGCACTACAGCTCTTCATTAATTCACCTACATACATACTACACCAGATAGAAGTACGCGTCGCACTATTTCCAACCTAAAGCATATTCAGATACCTTTCAAAGATCAAAAACCAAAAAATGTATTAGGTATCGTCATTTTTATTTTTAAATTATTATTTCCCCTAATGACATCCCTGCATTATTGAAATTGATTTCATTCCATGTTCTCAATAGAGTAACATAACCTAAAACTATATTTCACTGAAACAATAATGTCAATACCAATTAGTTTGTAAACTCCCTTATACGCAGTTTAGTTAACCAATATGAAGAAGTAGCATATGGTTTTAGTAGCACCGAAAGAACTCATATAAAAACATTTCAATTTGGGAGGCGGTTATGGGTACCGCCACCCCGGGAACCATTTATTGGATAACCAACACCCTTGTCATAGGTAGCCGCAAGTGGTTTGCTACGTTTGTTGACTTAGCAGGGGTGTCCGTGTTCGTGGGGTGAGTTTTGTCTTGGACCGGGAGAATGATCGCGGGAGACCTTTTGACCTCTCCAGACGGACTCTCTCGACCCATTGCCTTTCACCGCAGTGGGAGGGATGGATGCATACGTCCGCCACTCCTAGTCAAAATGACACCAGTTTTCTACCCACCCCTCATACTCTTTGGCTTCCCAGAACTTCGTCTCCTTCCTATCCCTAATCCTCCATCCTAAGACTCTCCGTCCCTAGCATTCCCTTAAGATCACATACGCCCTGATGGAATTATTTGTCCTCAGGGCCCTTCTGTGAGACGTTAATGTAAAAAAATACAGGGTTTTCCAATAAGAGGTGTTATTTTGAATAGCCCGCTATTTCGGTAGATGTTACTTTTGAAGCTGTCATTTTTTGACATTTGACAAGTAGAAACTACGCCATTCATAAAAATGGAACAATACATGCTTAAACAACGCATTGAAATTATTAAAATTCACTTGAGTGAATCAAATGCAAATCATCTTGAGTGATGAGGCCCATTTCCACCTCGGTGGCTTCGTCAACAAGTCAAATTGTCGCATCTGGGGCTCGGAAAACCCAAGAGTTATTGTTGAAAAGCAGAGGCGGCTCTAGGGATTCAGTCGTGGTAGGTCATTTGAAAAAAATGTGTGACTAATCTTTATTTGATATTGTGAAAAATGCCCATATATTATTAACTATATCAATTTGTTATAGAGTTTTAGAGTCGCGGACTCTAAATAAATATTATGTTAATATAATAAATTGGAAATAAATACACAATCCATGTACTTACGGCAAATTATTTTTAAGATATTAAGCAGGGGTGTCCGTGTTCGTGGGGTGAGTTTTGTCTTGGACCGGGAGAATGATCGCGGGAGACCTTTTGACCTCTCCAGACGGACTCTCTCGACCCATTGCCTTTCACCGCAGTGGGAGGGATGGATGCATACGTCCGCCACTCCTAGTCAAAATGACACCAGTTTTCTACCCACCCCTCATACTCTTTGGCTTCCCAGAACTTCGTCTCCTTCCTATCCCTAATCCTCCATCCTAAGACTCTCCGTCCCTAGCATTCCCTTAAGATCACATACGCCCTGATGGAATTATTTGTCCTCAGGGCCCTTCTGTGAGACGTTAATGTAAAAAAATACAGGGTTTTCCAATAAGAGGTGTTATTTTGAATAGCCCGCTATTTCGGTAGATGTTACTTTTGAAGCTGTCATTTTTTGACATTTGACAAGTAGAAACTACGCCATTCATAAAAATGGAACAATACATGCTTAAACAACGCATTGAAATTATTAAAATTCACTTGAGTGAATCAAATGCAAATCATCTTGAGTGATGAGGCCCATTTCCACCTCGGTGGCTTCGTCAACAAGTCAAATTGTCGCATCTGGGGCTCGGAAAACCCAAGAGTTATTGTTGAAAAGCAGAGGCGGCTCTAGGGATTCAGTCGTGGTAGGTCATTTGAAAAAAATGTGTGACTAATCTTTATTTGATATTGTGAAAAATGCCCATATATTATTAACTATATCAATTTGTTATAGAGTTTTAGAGTCGCGGACTCTAAATAAATATTATGTTAATATAATAAATTGGAAATAAATACACAATCCATGTACTTACGGCAAATTATTTTTAAGATATTAAGTTTTAATGTAGTTGTCCACAACATTAAAATAAATAAAATCAGTGTTTGATTCTATTTGACAATGATTTTTTACGTTTTTTGTTTTGTTTCATTCTAAATCGATAACAACATAAATAATTATTCTAATCCTTTCCCGAACTATGCAATTGAAAAACAACCATTGTTCCACACACTACAAGCGTGTAAAATGAAAAAACGACATTTGTTTATGTCACCATCTCTGTAAAACATATAATATTCACCGTGTTGTCTCCCCCACGGTCATGACCTAAGCGTCCCTAAACTTTCTTCGGAAGCTAATTTTTACTTCGACGAAAAATATAGTGCCATCTCGTTTATTCTATGGCGCGCGTAGGGACAGAAGATGCCAAATTGGACATTCTTTAAATTGACCCAGCGAATCGTGTGGACTTGTGAATGAAAGCTTCTATTAGAGACAACAGATGTCACTGCTAGTCACTCGCCGCCGCCGCTGTTTCGCGTTACATTTTAAATGTTTTGATGCACATAATTGATTATTATATTTATTATTGTTGTCTTATAATTTTGAGGGGTCAAACACCAATTGACCTAAGGGAAGAACCGCCACTGTTGAAAAGCCTTTCTATCTTCAACGTGTGACCTTTTGGTGCGGTTTATGGTCCAGCGGAGTCATTGGACCTTACTTTTATAAAAATTCTTTATTCTCAACGTGTGACTGTTTGGTGCGGTTTATGGTTCGGCGAAGTCATTGGACTTTACTTTTTCGAAAATGAGGCTGGAGCAACAGTTACGGTGAATGGATCGCTATAGAGAGATGATTAATGATTTTTTATCACCGAAATTGGATGGTATTTATCTGGACAACGTATATTTTCAACAAGACGGCGCTACGTACCACACAAGCAACGAAACCATTTATCTTTTACGGGAAAAGTTTCTTTGAATATCAAAATAACACTTCTTATTGGAAAACCCCGTAGTTATTAGATAACAGTTTGTTTCCTATAGCATGATCAAAAATTTTAGTTAAAAAAATGTTTTGTTCTGTATTAGTTACATACTTGTATCATAAATATGTTAGTTAGTTTGTTAGTTAGTTAGTTACCATGAAACTGTCTGACGATATTCTTTAGAACTACATCTCTGTCCATTTGTTCCTGGTCGTCCTTTATCTTCAAGTTGGCCAGTAACAGCTTGTACGCGGCCCTCTTATTGGCTGCAGCCGCTTGCCTATACGACCAATCAGAAGCCAGTATTAATATTGTCAGTTAAAGATAGTTTTAAATTAAGATGGTGCAAGCTCCGAGCGAAATTATTTTCCAAAATGTGTGTAGAGTCAATACAAAACAAAAGTTGTAAAATCCATATGCGATGACAGACAAGTTCAATGGAAGTTAAGTTAAACTAAATATATATACAGGGTGTACGGGCGTAAAGTACGCTAACTTCGGGAGGTGATCCAACGTTTTAAGGTAGTTTTAGGTTAAAAAGTTCAGTTGTTTGTATGGAAAAAAAGCATTGGAATTTCTAAAAAAGTTATAAATATTTTTTAATTTCTTAGTTAGCGCACTTTTGTATATCTATTTTCCCAAATATTATAAAAGTTTAAAATATAAATCTTGTCTTGTAATGTATAATGTATAATTAATCTATTAAAAAAAAAATAACAGAAATTTGAAGATCCACAGTATTAGATACTGACTCTTGGTAATGTCCCTGTGTAAGATCACCATTCAAATCGAAACGTTGCTTGAAATGGCTTTAGCTGTGTTTGGTGTACATATCTGAAAAGCCAGGTACTTCTCAACCTTCATCCTCCCCATCCTTTCTTCTCCCCTCTCCTTTCAACAGCATTCCCCAATGGGGTATTTTCTCAAGCTATGAATACCGTTAAAAATGTGTGGAAGGTTAAAAGTTTATTTTCGGATTCGGATCATTGTATTAAAAATGTGTAATTTTAATATTTTCATTCTTAATTATTGATTATAAAAATCGCACATTCCGAAATGGTTCCAACTGGTTACAACGTCATTGACATAGAAACTGCCAATTTCTGGTAAGACGGCTGTCACCAAAGTCGGCCATTCTAAATCTATTCGTCAATATAAAAATATTATAAAAATACCTTCAACATCGTAATTTTTTTCGAGAACAAGAAAAAGAGAAAATACCCTACTGAGGATGCTATTGTCCCACTGGTTCCAGACGTTGGGGACCAGTTTGGACACTTGAAAAAGAATTCGAAGTGATTTGATTTAAGATTAATAAATAAATAAATAAAAATACTCTTCTTCCTCTTGTAGTCGCTTTTTCTCTGCGGCCTGTTGCTCCAAAAATGCTTTCTTTTGCGCTTTCGTCATTTTCTTCGGCTGAAAAAAGTCAATTTATTTATATCACATTTATTTTTTTATACAAACAGTGGAAGTTATACAGGGTATCGATTCTCCAATACAGGCCGCTCGAAAGTACATACATTTGTCGACGATCTTATTCTCGAGTTTCGTCAAAGGTACATACACATACGCCAAACGTCAAGTTATTCCACTCCTTCATCGAGTGGGTCGAACCACTCGTTGTTCGAGTGGATTGACTTGTCGAGAATCGAGGCCCTGAAGCCATGCAAAAGAATAGAATTATGCTAACATTAAATATTGTTGAGAATATGTGTTATTATATAGCCTTCTTGTAACTATATTAAGTTGAACATTTGTACAATTTCTGCGAATGTATTGCCAACTGCATGTAATCTAGGTAAAAGCGAGTATCTAAATGCCTCAGTCGTGATATTGTGGTTTTTCGTTCGAGCAGTTCTAGTTGGTATGTTGAAGGTGATTATGCTCATTAAATCAGGTCTGTCTATAACTCCATAAGTAATTAAAAAAATAATCGTCTAGCTGGAGACAAGCCTTATATCTTAGTGTTTTAATATTTATTTTTATTCTTCCATTAAGTAGTTGTAATCAAAAGTTTCTACAGTTTATAGTTAATATTTCACATTATTACAATATTAATAAGTGGTCTTATTAAAAATCAGAATAAACTATGGAAGGGTTGTCTACCTCAAGCGATTTCCCCGCAAGGTTAGGCAGAGGGGATGGAACTAGGAGGTTCACATGTACTTTATCTTGGCACACATTTCTCGAAAGCTACAAGCCAAAAATGTGTATATTCTTGGTATTCCTTATATTGTAGGTAATAGCATTAAAATCGCTTGACAAACGGAGTCTAGAAACGTTCGATTTCAAGCACAAATCCGGTTTTTATTTATTTTGTAAATAATTTTGTAAGAAAGCAAAAAAGTTAATCAAGTGAAACTGTCACAAATATATATATATTTTTTTTTTTTAAAAGAAAGACAAACATTCCCGGGTTACGAATAACCCAACAATGTTTGATAATCTCCTACTACCACCACAGAAAGCCGAAAATGTTGCTTGTGTTGTGATGGAGGACTTAGCCAGCCGAGGAATCGAACACGCGATGCTCGGGTGAGACCCAAGCTCTATGCCCACTCAACCACTGACCGGTCTTATTAATCTTAGCTATAATACTGTATTTTTTAAAAGTTGTTTCCTTTACGCGTTCATACATTTGTATTGAAAAAATGTTTATTTTAGTAGTTTACATTTATATTTTTTATTGAGTAATTTATTTTTTTATTTGTTTTCTACTCAAGCGAAGCGATAGGAAAATCTTCAATTTATCGAAAGCATATTTTTTGGTATTAATAATGTACACCAATTCATTACAAAGATTAATCAAAATAGTTATTTAGCATTAAGCTTCGCCTTAAATATACAGTTAGTTGGACACGGTTAATAGGCAAACATTATTTTAAAACCACTTTGTTTATTGTTTATTGTTGTTGTTATACGCCCATAGGGGCTTTTACATAGATTATAAATAAGTTTTACATAAGTTATCGAGTTAGAATTTATACTAAGAGTTATAAAAGTGAAGAATTTTAAAAAAATATACAAGTAGTTTTTGAAGAATATGGCGTAAAGAAACATTTTAAACAACATAATATTTAACAATAACAAAGAACAAAATATAATATAAAACATTACAATAACATATCTAATCGTTAAATCTATTACAATAATTTGTATGATTCCACAAAGTGTTGGTTTAATTTGAATTTAAGATTATAAAGGGAATCATGGAATATATCTATAATACCACCAAACTTGTTGCCCAAATCATGCATCCTATTGGTAAGTGAGTTTGACTGATAGTTGGTTTTATATGTGTCGCAAAAGAATGTTGTATTTTGTCTAGTATTTCTTGTCGGTACATAGAGTTTAATAGCAGCAACGATGGCAGGGCTGTCAATAAGGTTGTTCATGACTCTGTATAATAAAATTAGGTCTGAAATGGTTCTTCTGTCAGACAGCGTAATTAAATTAAGTCCATTCATCAAATTTACATAATTAATGTTTTCTATTGGAATTTTAAGCTTGAAATTTAAGTACCTAAGAAATTTGTGTTGAACCCGTTCTAATTTGTTAGAGTGTACTTTATAGAAAGGAGACCAAATAGGTGAATTATATTCCACTTGGCTTCTAACTAGTGAAATGTAGAGTGTTTTCATGCAATCCAATGACTTAAAATCAGTTAGGGTTCTACAAAGGAAGCCAAGAATCTTTAAAGCCTTATTAGTTATATCATCTATATGCGCTGTGAATGTTAAGTTTGATTCGAATATAACTCCCAAGTCACGAATTTGTGATACTGGTGTTAATTTAACATTATTTAAATTATATTCATGTAAGATATGAGAATGAGTTCTGGAAAATCGTATTACTTGACATTTCTCAATGTTCAAAAATAACATATTTTGTTCGCACCATTTAAAAAATTTATCTAAATTAGCTTGTAAAATTAGGCAATCATATATATTTCGTATTCTTTTAAACAATTTTAGATCATCTGCAAAAAGTAGGACTTGTACATCTTTAAATATGTTTACAATGTCATTAATGAATATTAAGAATAATATTGGGCCAAGGTGGGACCCTTGCGGGACACCACTTGTGGCCTCGAATACATAGGATTCTATAAAATTAATCCTGACACAAAGAACTCTATTACTGAGGTAACTAATAATCCATGTCAATAAACTACCTTTGATGCCTAACAGTCGGAGTTTGGATATAAGAATATGATGTCGAACCTTATCAAATGCTTTACTGAAATCGGTGTATATAGAATCCACTTGTTGTTTCAGACTGAGCGATTCAGATATGTAATTATTGTAGATAGTTAAATTACTTAAGGTAGATTGTAGGCTATCATTGTAGGCTAGTTGCTTGACAGATCTGAAATAATAACATAACTTGAAAAAATCTTTCACAGAACTTGAAAATGAACGTTGAAATTTGATGAATTGTTCAAATTCTCCGAAACAACCCGTCCTTAGTGTTTTTAAAATAAAATTTGCGTATTAACCGTGTCCCACCTATTTGCATATTTACTCTTGATTCTCATTCCACCGTCTAGTAAATGTTTTTAATAATCTTAATTCACACAAAAAATATAAACAGCACTTGATTTCAACGCAATTACAACAAGAAATTACTATTTATGTGGTGAGAGATGGTAAAATATGCATTCAAGTTGCATATTGTCTCAATCAAAGTTAGGTTTGAAGGTTAGGAAATTATTAAAATAACCCATACTAAACCCTAAAACTACACTCAACAACCATCCAAGTTATAGAGTCGATTGCGCTGAAACGAGAATATTAAACCACTGTTGTAATACTTACAAGTAATGAGTTCATTCTTAAATAATAACTCTAAACAAGCCACGTGTTAGCCGCCATTGACAAGGCTAGAGGAACCAACATCGGGAATTTGCTAAGATTGTAAGAATAAAAGAGAAAAGGTTAAAAATTGAACTGCTACAGCGCCAAGAAAGCATCATACGATAAGTGTACTGATTGTAGTGTCAATAGTTGTCTTGTCTCAATTCTAAAAGCATTTATAACTCTACCAGTGTCGATTGCACAGCCGATTCTATGAAGAGTGTCATTCTTAACGCCGGAATTGATAATTTTGAATGCCACTCGGACGAAACGAATATGTGCATTGGGAAAAGCAGGCGAAACAGCCATCATCCCATCGGTATCATAGAGAAAAATTTAGAATATAGCCCGACATAGAATATAGACATATCTGCCCGACGCAAATACAGGTTTTCCAATAAGAGGTGTTATTTTGAATAGCCCACTATTTCGGTAGATGTTACAAGATTTGACAAGTAGAAACTACGCCATTGATAAAAATGGAACAATACACGCTTCAATAACGCATTGAAATTATTAAAATTCACTTGAGTGAATCAAATGCAAATCATCTTGAGTGATGAGGCCCATTTCCACCTCGGTGGCTTCGTCAACAAGCAAAATTGTCGCATCTGGGGCTCGGAAAACCCAAGAGTTATTGTTGAAAAGCCTCTCTATCCTCAACGTGTAACTGTTTGGTGCGGTTTATTGTCCAGCGTAGTCATTGGACCTTACTTTTTCGAAAAAGAGGCTGGAGCAACAGTTACGGTGAATGGATTGCGCTATCGAGAGATGATTAATGATTTTTTGTAGCCGGAATTGGATGGTATTGATCTGGACAACTTTTACTTTTAACAAGATGGCGCTACGTACCACACAAGAAACGAAACCATTGATCTTTTACGATGGAATATCAAAATAACACCTCTTATTGGAAAACCCTGTAGTTGTCTCCATTCGATATATAAGTTGAAATCAAGTGTTGTTCTTTTAAAGAACCTTTGCATGCAGCGGAATTCACCAAATTGTAATGTTTTTCCTTCTCCATTATTAATAATTTCACTTAATCGTGCCATGACCTCTCTTTCTTGCGCGTCAAACATTCTCTTGATACTCTTTTCTATGTCATCCCATTTTCTTTAGAAATAAAACGATACAATAACGAACCTTGAGGTGATTTTTCACAAAAACGGCGCTCTACAAATTATCCAATCATTATTATTATATTATTGTATTACAAATTAAGTATGTTAACGAGAGATGGGAAGGCTGACAGAGATATTGAAAGAAGGGTAAATGCAGGTAATTCCGTTATGGAGGACTGAACGCAGTTGGCGCTAACAAAAAAAAATCCAAAGAAGCGAAGCTAGTAGTCCACAATGGGGTACTGGTACCTACCCTGATGTATGGCAGTGAGGCATGGAACTGGCAGAGGAAGGATGAAAGTCAACTGAATACTGTAGAAACGATATCCCTGAGGCGTTTGTGTGGTAAAACCATGTATGATCGTGTGAGAAATGTGGAAATCGGCAAAGGAAAGAATGCAAGGCTGATGTTAGTGTAATGGAAAGGGACGCTTAGATGGTTTGGACATGTAGAGCGAATGAGCAAAGAAAGGAGAATACATGACGCAATGTGAATGGTAGCAGAAGTCGGGGACGCCCGAGGAATATATGAACGATCAAGTGAATCAGATACTCGAGTCGGGCCATGTCAAGAGTCAGAATAATAGAAGAGTATGTATGAGACGATGTATGAATGTGAATGAGGCAAGAAGTGTGTGCCAAGACCGAGTTGTTTGGCGGTCCGTCCTCTCTGCCTACCCATGCAGAGAAACGGCGTGATGGTAAGTTTGTATTACAAAGCAATCTATTTATTTAATTTAAATTAAAATAATATATTTGTTAACAATATCTTACGTCCGGAGGGGGCGCCATGTTGATTATTTTTCTACTTAAGATAATAAAAATACAATGTTTTCAAAAAATGTACAAATCCTTCACAATAATTTTCTAGTTTACAATAATTCTTTTTATGTTTTGAAGTTTCATTTTGACATTTACAGAAGATTAGTTTAAAATTAGAATAACAATGCACCACAATATTATTTGTTTTGAAGACACTAGTACTTAATCACAAAACAAACTAATTCCAGTTGTCTGTGATGTGCGTTATTCCCGCGTGAAAATATTCACGTTCAATGAACTTAAATTTGCTTTGAATTTAAGTGTCATTTTCAAAATTGATACTGCTTTATTGAAGGATAACACACACAAGCAATAAAGTACCTACAATATCACATTTTAACAGATGATTATTTTTATTGTCTTTTTCAAAATTGTAAATATAATATCCCGTGATTTTTGACGGATCTGCGCTAGTATCTTAATAATTGAATTGACCAAATCAAACTCTCCAACATTGAGCTTTAGTCGATAAAATTTCGAATCACTGGTTTTTCTACCGAGAATATCTAAGGAAAATCAACTGTTTTATATATTTATTTATTTATATGTTTTATATTTTATATACATATTATTAAACTTTTCAAAAATAAGACTCACCTAATAAACTAAACACTCAGCGATTCTTTAAAAACCCGTTTACCAAAAATTCCCACAGTGATACAGATATTTTCAAAATAATATACAACTGCAATAGATGTATCTAACTTACAAAGAACAACAGTAAACATTGTGGCTAATATTGATCAAACTAATATACCTAACAACAAGTATTGATTTGATAACCTTACAAAGAATTTCAATCTAACCCAATGACCGCCTCAGTAAGGTGAAATCCAATAAAAACCAATTGTGGGATGTATAATTATGACCATTTGTAGATAGAATTTAAAAATTGGATTGCGAAACGGCATTTTTTAAAATTTAAATTAAAAAAATTCAATTTTAGCGCCATCTATGGACAGTGTTTATATATTTTTATCAACCCAACAGTTTTCGCTATTAAAGTTGTATAATCGCCCAACAGATGGCAGTATCTCCTAAAACAAGTTTTCATTTCTTTATCAAAAAAAGCTTATAAAAATTGGATTAGAAAACGGCAAAAACTTCAATTTTAATATCATCTATGGATAGTGTTTATATATTTTTATCTACAGTTTCCCGAATTATAGTATTATAATCTTCCAACAAATGGCAATACATGTCCTAAAGCAAGTGTGTATTTATTTATATCAGGGAAATGTGAGTGAAAAACTGTAACTCTGATTTGGATTTCTGGACATGTTGGTATCATGGGTAATGATATTACGGATGCCTTGGCAAAACAAGGAGCGTCCAACCCTGTTGTTTCCCTCGTAAAACACATTCCCCTATCTGACATTTTTTCCATCATCAAAGATAGATCCCGCAATGTTTGGGCAGAGTATTGGCACATTGCTAGTCAATACAAGGGAGCCTGCTAGGCCTCAATACAAAGGACTATCCCATCAAAACCGTGGTTTCAACAATTCCCATTTTTCCAAAAAATAAATTTCTTCACTTCTTCGAATGAGGATCGGACATTGTTCCGTTCCTTCTCACCTTTTTTAAATTCACGTCCTTGACTCCCCAGATTGTAGATTCTGTGGTCTAGAAGTGGGAACATTATTTTTTGGTTGTCAAATATCCTCTCTTCTATCAAGCCTTATCTAAAATTGCCTCCTCTCCATTCCACATATCATCTCTTCTAAGTCTGAACTCGACTCCAATTTTCATTTTAATTTTGAAATTACCTTTTTAAATAAAATTAATATTTAATTCACCTTTCATTTCTCCATAATTATGATGGCTTAGAACACCCTTGAAGGGTGAAAGCCAGAAATAATTGAACAAAAAAGAACATGTAAAATTGTCAAAAACAAGGTTTTACTTATGACCTTGATTGGATTGAGAAACAGCAGTGTTTATAAATTAAATACTAATGCCATCTATGGACAGTTTTCGTGTATATTTTTTCAACGGTTTCAGTTAATATAGTTTTATAATTTCCCAACAGATGGCAGTATTTGAACTAAAACAAGTTTTTATTTATTTTTATATATGCCGAAGAGAATGAAAATGGGAAATAAATTCTGCTTCAAAAATTCATTTGACATGTTTAAGACATATATATATTTGGAACACTGATGTAATAGTTTTGGTTAGTCTTAACTATTTTTGGTGGGCAGACGCATCTGCCCCAAAGACCCGAACAAACCTCACCCCATGAACCCGGACACATTGCTAAGTGACCTATGGCAGAGGTGTTAGTTATCCAATAAATGGTTACCGGGTCGGCGGTACCCATACCCGCCTCCCAAATAAAGATTTGACTGATGTTTTTAACCATCTATTTATAAATAATGATAATAATATCTTTATTTAGGAAAGTTTACACATTACAACTGTAAATACATATTATGGTGTACATTGATTTGTAACTTTTATTTTTAAGGTTATAAAATTAAAAGAAAAATACAAACATAATATGATGAAGGTAAAAAGAAAATAAAAGTACAGTTAGTTGATGTTTCTCAAATACAGCCTCACTAGGCTAGCCTGTGTTGAGGCAGAATTTTTCGTGTTAGTTCCCAATACCTTTGAACATACCTATATGTAGGTACTTGTATTAAGATGTATTCGTTCAATAATGTGGTGAATTCAATAACTACGAATTTGGGTGAATGCACCGGTGAAGGCCCTATTACTAACCATTATGACAAAGAATATCTGCAATCGCATTGCGAAACGTGGTCTTATAACAAAATGAAAACAGCCGAACACAAACATCAAACCAGAAGTAAGGGAAGGAATGACCTTTCCGTTCCAACAAGCAACAGAGCGGCTTATCAAAAAATATTCTCATATCTCGGTCCTAAAATATATAATAAAATCCCCTCTCAGCTGAAACTGTGTGAATTGTCATCCTTCGGTCCAAGAGTGACAAAATGGTTGTTGGATCTAGGCAGGACTGATTACGAAATGATACTAAAAATGTAATTTGAAATCAAAAACGCCTCTTTGTATCTTTATGTATCTTTTTTATGTATCTTTTTATGTATCTTCGTTTTAACATACTTATTTTAGCTAGTCTTAAATCCTGTATTCGTCTAGGATAACTTGAAACCTGTAAATTTGACTGTCCTAAAACGGGAATCCTTCCAAGTTGGACAGTCAAAATCATAAAATATAATCAATATTATAAAAAAAAAATAACAGAATTATTTAAGAAAAAGCAAGTTTTTGTTTCAGATTTTTTTGGGATATTTTCACACGGTTACAGAAAATTGAAAATTTTGGTTGCGTTCTGAAATATTTGCAAATGTATTTTTCGTAATTTCTATAAAGAACTAGCTGATTTATACCCGGCGTTGAATGAAAACCTCATGAATGTCTTCCTCGGGCGTCTACTACTGTGAAGCAGGTACAGACGGTTCACTTAGGTGAACTTTCACTCGAGTGAACGTTCATTTTTATTTCATTCCGCGTTCACACGGCACATTGAGAATGCTATAGAAATTAAAATTCATCCATCCTTTTCCATCATGATGCCGTCGAACGAAGTCATGCGCCTTGATATACCTGTAAATTTTACTAATTGAAACGAACGAGTGTTCAATCTAGAGGGGTATTATTATTCAATCGAAAATTGGAATAGAAATATTGTGACGTCATATGATTGCCTAACTATATCCACCAATGAAAAACTCTGAAAGTCTATGGAACAAACTAACTATCAGAGTCTTTCGTTGGTGGATCATTTTATCAGTTAACTTAAAAATCATATCCGAGTTCAGAACCAGAGTTGAAATCACAGGAACAGAAAACCGTATCGTATTCTTACCATAATTAGGAACATTTTAAAGTTAGTTGGTACATCGAGTTATAAATTTAATAACGTAAAGTTACCCCAGGATCCCATCGCCTATTACCCTTCCCCCTTCTCACCAGCCCCTGTCTTGCTCCTCCTCACCCCACCCCACCGGCAGTAATGACCTTCTGGTTCTAGTCCCGTGGGTCTTGTTACGGACCAATCAGCGGAGATTATACTCTGACGTAGAGATGCGGAGGGAAGTGTGCCGGTAGGGTGCACGGAAAATTATTGTATTTCATATGTCAAGTTCAGTAGGTTTAAAAAAAATCTATTACAAGATATTATTAAATGATAACAAATTTATAATGTATTATTCCCAGTGAGTCTACAAAACTCGTTTCGGGAAAGACAACATTAGATTAAATACAAGACAACATAAATACATTAAAATAAATAAACGCAGATGTTATTTTGGAGTTCCAAAGAAATAATGTACCAGTCACTAATAAAACTGCTGAGGAAATAGCTTTTAAGAACTTTTGCAAATGTTTTTTGTTCTTTTTTTAATTTTTTTTTTATTTAATTAAAATCAAATTTAATAATATAATTATTAAGTTCTGCAAGTATTTTTTGGTTTTTGTTATTGTTACAGCTGTTTCGGCTTTCAAGACCATTTTCAAACTGAAAAAAGCCAAAACAATAACAAAAACCAAAAAATACTTGCAGAACTTAATAATTATATTATTAAATTTGATTTTAATTAAATTAAAAAAAAAATTTATGGAGTTCTACGAATTACACAAAAACAATAAATAAATGTTTTTTGTTCGTTGCCGGAAGTTTTAATCTACTTAAATGTTTTACGATCATTTTATAAAGGAACCATTTTGCCACATTATACAATAAAACCATAACCGAACATGGGTTCGTACGTAGGAGAATTTGAACTTTAAAACAGTTTTTATAGGCCTTATACATTATATTTTTTCTGGGCTTATAAAAATACTCGGTCATTTTAAAGACCAACATGTTTTCTACCCGCAGTATTTAATTAAAACATCTACAACGTTTCTTAGCGATCAAATTTTCAAACCAAAATCAAATGATTTTGCATTTCTTCGTAGTGTATGGCCTTAAAGCATATTTTCTTCAAGACCTCTGTTAGAAATACCAAAGGGAAAATTGGAACAAGAGATTTTATAGATGTAATAGTAGTGTCAGTTAATTTCGATAGTAATCAGTCGCCTCACAACACTCCGATTGAGGCGACATAAGACTATAATAATGGGGGTTTGCTCGACGCTCAAACTTTAATTATTTCTGATGAACGTATTACTAAAATCTCAAATGTTTTTAGAGGGATCCCTATGAAGATAAGTTGTTTATATTTAAGATCAATAAAAACAATACCTTACCAAAAAAATATTTTATTTAAAACGGTTTGAAAATTTTATAAAACGTTTTTCAACTATTAAATTAGCTGTAAGTACCAAATTATATTTTTCTAGACTATGAACTAGTAACTTTCCGAAGGATACCTCTAGAAACATTTGATATTTTAGTAATACGTTCATCAGAAATAATTAAAATAAACCTCCCGGAAAGATCGATTTTCTAGGCTTGCTAGGGCAAAGTCGACCGTAGGTCTGTCCATTACACCGGGCCGCGTGCTGAGTATTGTTTAACGCGACTTCATAAAGATTTCCACATTATTAGGGATTTGATAGTGCAAATTCAACCGCAGCTCTCTACAATACACCAGGGCCGCGCATCGCATATTTTTGTGCACGGCTGCTTCACTTATGTCGTTATGATTCTGGCTTTATTCTAGAGTATTGTCTCGTCTTAACTGGTCGTGGTGTTCACTATTGCACAACGATGTAACTCTTTAGAAGGTTATTATTGCACTGCATAAATAAACCAATCATATGCAGGTACTGTATTGCACTTAAAACTTTGTGACACCGATAGGTGTTGAACTAGCTTGTATATTTGTTACAGGTTTTGTAGATCTATTGCCCAGGTTTCAGGTGGGTATATAGGGAAAGATTACCTCTAACGACCTTACTGCACAGGACTCCCACATGTTTGTATAGGGATACACTTTTACATAAAAATTTCCAACCTGAAGATACTCAAAGCACTGATGTTTTCAGAATTTTTTTTTTAAAACAATTTTGTTTTGGTAAGAGAGGACTGCGCATGGTGTTACAAACTAGTTAACTTTTTTAACATCAATTACTGTATAATAATGACTAGCCATTTAATAAATAAAGAATCGAAATTTTAAAATTTAAAATTCATATGTCATACAGCATATATTCTAGTCTAGTAATGTGTAATTTCTATCACCTAAGAAATTCTAAGAATATAGTACTAAAGGATTCATATATCTTATACTGATTTATAAATGGTGAAATTCTAACTATACAATTGTAAATGTTCTACAAAATGCCCTGGAAAGAATCTCAGACTTGTGATGTCCCGAAAGAAACCATTCATCTGTTCTGAATGCAATTACTAATGTTATCCAAATTGACCCTGCTAATAAATTACATCTTTGCGATTCTTTCAAGGATAAAGAAACCATCCTGTCACTTCGAATGCAATCAACAATGTTCTCAAAATTTGTTATGACAGCATCGCCATTCCATTGTAAGAATATTATGTACTAAATACACAATTTGGCTGTCCTGAAACGGAAATCCTTCGCAGTTGGACAGACAAAGGTTCATTTTTGTTTGTAATATATAAAATAAATAAATAAATCGGTGTTCACAAGTTAAGTGTCATCTTTATCATCAAATGGGGTAAGAGAGGACTGCGCGTGGGTGTTACAAACCAGTTTAAAATTTATTTTTTGTGTCTAGGGTCTTTTTCATGAGAGGTATCAGTGTATACAGGTCTTGACGAGAGCCATGTTGAAGGGGGTGGGGAGAAACCAAGAAGTCGACAAAATTGGTTGGTACAAAAATATTTTTATTACACATTTCGAACATTTAATATATGTATCGTAAATTATACATTGTCTTATAAACAGATCAATAATTTTTAAAATTTATTTTGTGATTGTTACTTCCTGATCACCCGCTTCTCCAATTTACTTCCGTCTAAACGCAGCTTAAGTGTAACCCGATCTCCCCGCTTCGTCGCGTGCGGCTCTGGGATAAATGTCTGTTTACACGTCACTCCCTCCTCACTCCGCACTCCTCACTCTTCAGTCTACAGTCCTCAGTTCTCAATCGGCCAATCTGCAGAACTAGGTACCCATTCATTGGTTTTACTTAAGTAACTTACCCCGCATACCCAATTTTTACCGATTTATAACAAGTTTCTCGCTAAGGCGATGCCATACGTAGTAATGCAAAATCATGTGTTTTTGGTTTGAAAATTTGGTCGCCTAGAAATGTTTCAGATGCTTTAATTAAATACTGCGAGTAGAATACATCTTGGCCTTTGAAATAATCGAGTATTTTTTAGATAAGTCTTAAGCCCAGCAAAAAATAATGTAAAGGCCTATGAAAACTGCTTTAAATTTCAAAATCTCCTACTTACGAACCCATTTTCGGTTATGATTTTATTGCATAATGTGCAAATTATGTTATTTATAAAATGATCGAAAAAAAATTAAATATTTATGCCTGAACATCCCCAAAATAAAATAAAGGCACTTTTTGGCCATGTTTTTTTCTTGCATAAATCAAAACAGGCGGATGGTGTTAATCAGGAATTTAAACCTTATCACCATCTACGTAAGGGTTATTATTGATAGCGGCTCAATTTAAAATATTACACGACGTAGTGCATCGCCTTAACTCTTTAAGTTTTCAAGTTCCAAAAATTATATACGTTATTTTTGAAGATAATATCCATACATTTGTGATTATATATGAAATTCCTTCGACAGAAAGTAAATCGCAAAGTAAGTTCCGTTAATTATTTAATACACGTTTTGTTCTGTTATTTAATATGTTATATGCATAAACAAATCCACAGTATATCTTTAAATGCAATTGAAGCATTTGTCGAGAGATTTTTGCTCTATTTCAAACGTGTCATGTTTTTCACAAATTTTCACAATTTTCGCTTAATTATTATCGTTTTTTTAAAAAATATTAGCGCGCTCCCTCTAACATTCGTATTAACATATCTTCCTTTCAAGCCATCTTTGAACGCTTACTATTGGCTATATTAATAAATATACACTAAAATATCTTATTTGGCGAGTATGGGTACCGCCGCCCCGGAAATCATTTATTGGATAACCAACACCTCTGCCGTAGCTCACCCGAAGTGTTTCACTTCGTGACTTAGCAGGGGTGCCCCGGGTTCATGGGGTGAGGTTTGGGACGGGCAACAGATGCGTGTGCCCACCAACAGCGTGAGATCGGGAGAGACCGGTTAAGGGAGGCCTTTTGACTTCTCCAGCAGGGCTCTCTCAGAACATTTTTATTAAAAATGATTGATTTCAAAAACTGCACTTTCTGAAACGTTTCCAACTGGCTACAATGGTGTTATGACAGAAACCGCCAATGGATGGTAAGACTTCACGATTATTATCATATTTTATGTCATTTTAGAAAATTTATTCATCAACTTAAAAATAAAATAAAATAACATTTTCGAGAGTAAAAAAAAACAAGGAAAATAACCAATAATATCTAATAACAACTGATGATGGTATTAAGGTGCCCAGGGCCGGCCCTACGTGGGCGCAATTGGAGCAGTCCGCGCCCGGCGCCGAATTGTCAAGGCGCCAAGGCGCTGGTAATTCCTAACACCTCGTAATCCTCACACATCGTCCTTGAGATTATTTTTCATAAAAACGGCGCTACACATTATTGATTATAGCGATCACCTAAACCTACCACCTAGTCCATAGGGCCAAGGCGTTTACAGTGATCACTTACCTACTATCTAGGGCCTAGGCGTCTACAGTTATCACTTACCTACTATCTAGGGCCTAGGCGTCTACAGTTATCACTTACCTACTATCTAGGGTCTATGCGTTTACAGTGATCATCTACCTACCACCTACTAATTAGGGCCTAGGCGTTTACAGTGATCACTTACCTACTATCTAAGGCCTAGGCGTTTACAGCCATCACCTACCTACTACCTACTACATAGGGCCTAGGCGTCTACAGTTATCACTTACCTACTATCTAGGGTCTATGCGTTTACAGTGATCATCTACCTACCACCTACTAATTAGGGCATAGGCGTTTACAGTGATCACTTACCTACTATCTAGGGCCTAGGCGTCTACAGTTATCACTTACCTACTATCTAGGGCCTAGGCGTCTACAGTTATCACTTACCTACTATCTAGGGCCTAGGCGTCTACAGTTATCACTTACCTACTATCTAGGGCCTAGGCGTCTACAGTTATCACTTACCTACTATCTAGGGCCTAGGCGTCTACAGTTATCACTTACCTACTATCTAAGGCCTAGGCGTCTACAGTTATCACTTACCTACTATCTAAGGCCTAGTCGTTTACAGTGATCACCTACCTACTACCTACTTCATAGGGCCTAGGCGTCTACAGTTATCACTTACCTACTATCTAGGGTCTATGCGTTTACAGTGATCATCTACCTACCACCTACTAATTAGGGCCTAGGCGTTTACAGTGATCACTTACCTACTATCTAGGGTCTATGCGTTTACAGTGATCATCTACCTACTACCTACTAATTAGGGCCTAGGCGTTTACAGTGATCACTTACCTACTATCTAAGGCCTAGGCGTTTACAGCCATCACCTACCTACTACCTACTACATAGGGCCTAGGCGTCTACAGTTATCACTTACCTACTATCTAGGGTCTATGCGTTTACAGTGATCATCTACCTACCACCTACTAATTAGGGCATAGGCGTTTACAGTGATCACTTACCTACTATCTAGGGCCTAGGCGTCTACAGTTATCACTTACCTACTATCTAGGGCCTAGGCGTCTACAGTTATCACTTACCTACTATCTAGGGCTTAGGCGTCTACAGTTATCACTTACCTACTATCTAAGGCCTAGTCGTTTACAGTGATCACCTACCTACTACCTACTTCATAGGGCCTAGGCGTCTACAGTTATCACTTACCTACTATCTAGGGTCTATGCGTTTACAGTGATCATCTACCTACCACCTACTAATTAGGGCCTAGGCGTTTACAGTGATCACTTACCTACTATCTAGGGTCTATGCGTTTACAGTGATCATCTACCTACTACCTACTAATTAGGGCCTAGGCGTTTACAGTGATCACTTACCTACTATCTAGGGTCTATGCGTTTACAGTGATCATCTACCTACCACCTACTGATTAGGGCCTAGGCGTTTACAGTGATCACTTACCTACTATCTAAGGCCTAGTCGTTTACAGTGATCACCTACCTACTACCTACTTCATAGGGCCTAGGCGTCTACAGTTATCACTTACCTACTATCTAGGGTCTATGCGTTTACAGTGATCATCTACCTACCACCTACTAATTAGGGCATAGGCGTTTACAGTGATCACTTACCTACTATCTAGGGCCTAGGCGTCTACAGTTATCACTTACCTACTATCTAGGGCCTAGGCGTCTACAGTTATCACTTACCTACTATCTAGGGCTTAGGCGTCTACAGTTATCACTTACCTACTATCTAAGGCCTAGTCGTTTACAGTGATCACCTACCTACTACCTACTTCATAGGGCCTAGGCGTCTACAGTTATCACTTACCTACTATCTAGGGTCTATGCGTTTACAGTGATCATCTACCTACCACCTACTAATTAGGGCCTAGGCGTTTACAGTGATCACTTACCTACTATCTAGGGTCTATGCGTTTACAGTGATCATCTACCTACTACCTACTAATTAGGGCCTAGGCGTTTACAGTGATCACTTACCTACTATCTAGGGTCTATGCGTTTACAGTGATCATCTACCTACCACCTACTGATTAGGGCCTAGGCGTTTACAGTGATCACTTACCTACTATCTAAGGCCTAGTCGTTTACAGTGATCACCTACCTACTACCTACTTCATAGGGCCTAGGCGTCTACAGTTATCACTTACCTACTATCTAGGGTCTATGCGTTTACAGTGATCATCTACCTACCACCTACTAATTAGGGCCTAGGCGTTTACAGTGATCACTTACCTACTATCTAGGGTCTATGCGTTTACAGTGATCATCTACCTACCACCTACTAATTAGGGCCTAGGCGTTTACAGTGATCACTTACCTACTATCTAGGGTCTATGCGTTTACAGTGATCATCTACCTACCACCTACTAATTAGGGCCTAGGCGTTTACAGTAATCACTTACCTACTATCTAAGGCCTAGGCGTTTACAGCCATCACCTACCTATTACCTACTACATAGGGCCTAGGCGTCTACAGTTATCACTTACCTACTATCTAGGGTCTATGCGTTTACAGTGATCGTCTATCTACCACCTACTAATTAGGGCCTAGGCGCTTACAGTGATCACTTACCTACTATCTAGGGTCTATGCGTTTACAGTGATCATCTACCTTCCACCTACTAATTAGGGCTTAGGCGTTTACAGTGATCACTTACCTACTATCTAAGGCCTAGGCGTTTACAGCCATCACCTACCTACTACCTACTACATAGGGCCTAGGCGTCTACAGTTATCACTTACCTACTATCTAGGGTCTATGCGTTTACAGTGATCATCTACCTACCACCTACTAATTAAGGCCTAGGCGTTTACAGTGATCACTTACCTACTATCTAGGGCCTAGACGTTTAAAGTGATCATCTACCTACTACCTACTACATAAGGCCTAGGCATCTACAGTGATAACTTACCGTTTTTTTTTTAATAATGAATACCTCACAAGAGTCTCAACTGCTCCCGTCTGGAGCCAGTGAGACTATGGCATCCCCAATTGGGGGATGTTGTGAGGCTGATGGTAAGTGGGGAAGGGAAAGAGGAAGGTGGGGAAGTACCTGGCTATTCAGATCTGGCAGATTCAGTCACTAAACACGGCTTAAGCCATTTGGAGCAATGTTTCAATTCTGAATGGTGGTCTTACACCAGGGCGATACTGGTATCTTATCTTACTATCTTACTAGTATCTACCACTCTGGAACGTGCCGCAAATATACTATATATTATTTTAATTAATTAATTGTGAAATAACACAAATTAATCAAATAAAATTTATTTGCGCACGCCGGGTTTCGAACCCGCGACCTTCGGAATGGCAGTCCAATGCGTTACCACTGGACTATGTCGGCCGTCTAGGACCTAGGGCTTATAGTATAGGATCCCTTAAAGAACGACATCTAGTCTAGAGTGCACTCTGTGCACTCTAGACTAGATGGTACCTTGCACGAGTCTATCGCTATCCTTTTCATTTTCAAGAACAAATGGCATGCGCACTCTCTTTGTTTTAATGGACGGACAGCTGCTATGCTTTGTCCTCTTCTATCGCATGGGATGGTTGGTTGGGACCACTCAGTCGCACACGAGAATTCGCGGTATGTTTTCAAAAAGTTTTAGTTTTCAAAATTCGACAACCGGAATTCGGGACTGATTTTTAGCAGGCAACCTTATACCATCGTGTTCATAATGAAATAATCTTTAATTTCATATAATTTTTATTCAATAATCAGACCGGTGCAAAATGCTTTTTCGATTTACCTGTTTATACATGGCAACTTGAGAGTTGTGACCGGAAAAGAGTAGGCAACCTAACGTTTGCATTTTCTATGGGTTTCGTACTTTCGATTGGTATAGAATTTGTATAATAATCAAGCCGGTGAAATGTTTAAAATTTTTTTTTTTTTTAATTATTAATTAATCATACCCTGGACTAAAATTTGTTAGGCAACCGATATGCAATATATTTATTGACATATTAAATTAAATATAAAATACGTTTCATCAAATAAACATCTCGGTGACGGTCGTTCTTTAAGGGATCTTAGACTATTAGGCCAAAATTTTATTCGCGCCATGCGCCATTTGGCTTAGGGCCGCCCCCCTGACTAGTTCTAAAGGTGTCTGTGTAGGTAGATTACTCTTGCATAGAATTCACATGTATTCAAGAAACTACAAGGTGTAATCCCTAATGATTTTCAGTATTCTTCATAATAATCCTCATAGAATGAAGTCTAAACAATTCTCAAAAGTCTTTCAGAGATAATATATTATACGTTACAATCAGAAGTAATCAGTAACCGTAGTTTGGAGAAACAAACCAATGGTTTATGGTCCCTTGCTAAACTCACGCATTCCGAATTCCAGCTGATTTATAACACATTTCTCTAGAACACTTTCAGTTTTAAGTTCCTAAAAAAATGTTGACATATTATTTTGTTAAATGCAATGTATTTGTAAAATAGGTAATACTTTTACTGATTTTCTAGTTAAGTAGATTTCACAAGAATAAACCAAAACCGTATTGCAAACTGTTGATTTTAATGAGATAAAATAAATATAAATATAAATGGGCAAATAAACAAATGACTTAACTTGTTGATATAATGAAAATAAAGATAAATTCATTAATTTTTTAAAAAGAATTGAAATGAAAAAAAAGAATAATAAAGTAAATGAACTTAATTTAATGATGTCAGTATATTCTGAAATATGTAGATATCCGCCACTCAAGAAAAGAAACATACATATATATATATTCTGAAATATGTAGATATCCGCCACTGAAGAAAAAAAACATACCTATATATATTCTGAAATATGTAGATATCCGCCACTGAAGAAAAGAAACATACCTATATATATTCTGAAATATGTAGATATCCGCCACTCAAGAAAAGAAATATACCTATATATATTCTGAAATATGTAGATATCCGCCACTGAAGAAAATAAACATACCTATATATATTCTGAAATATGTAGATATCCGCCACTGAAGAAAAGAAACATACCTATATATATTCTGAAATATGTAGATATCCGCCACTGAAGAAAATAAACATACCTATATATATTCTGAAATATGTAGATATCCGCCACTGAAGAAAATAAACGCATCTATGGTATTACTGGTATTTATTAAAAACGTGTAGGGACGATTCTGACGTTCAATGTTTTAGTAAAATACCTATCAAGAAAAATTATTAATGTCACATTTTGATTTTTATTTCGAGGAAACACATTATTGCTTTGCTGTAGTTTTTCCCAGAATCAATCTTTTTATTCACCTTTCATTAAATTAAATCGGGCTACAAAATTGCAATTTCTGAACTTAAGTAATAATCAAAGGGTTCTTCATGTCAATTATATCAACAATTCAACCCCTTTAGCTACACTGGAGAGCAATAAAACTGACCACCGAATAATAGGGTGTTTCCACTGTTTTTTTTGTTATTTTATTTTAAGTTGACGTATAAATCTTCAATAAAAATTTAAAATGTGATATTTTGGATTTCCCAAAACGAGATTTTTATTTGTGAATTCGTCCGCTTTGATTCGTGGATTGACGTCACGATGCCAGCCTTATAACCAAATATTGGCGGTTTTATGTCATAATTACGTTGTAGCCAGTAGGAGCCGTTTCGTAATGTGCTATTTGAAAATTAGTAATTATGAATGAAAATATTATAATTAAATATTTTTAGTGGGATAGTCATAATCAAACAAATAATCTTTAAATCTTAAACATATTTTAACGGTATTTGTGATTTGTCAAAATACACCATTATTTAATGTTTCTGTTCCACGAATGTTATTTATTTATTCATTCATTTTTTGGAAATCGACAGTTTACATTTAATCAGTTTGTACATAAGTATTATGTAGTAAAATAAAACCAATTATGGATTCCCTCCTTGTGACTTTAACTGAGACACCATAATATATAATAAGTTATTTATATTTGTGAGAAAGGAATACGAATTAAAAAAAATATACAAAACAAAAGATTATATAAATGAAAAATTTTACAAAACAATACATTTATAGCCATGGAGAGGGGTTGTAGGTATAAATCAAATCATAATAGATATATAAACAAAAGAGACACAAACATATTCTGGCAGATCTTACACCGCTTCCTCACGGGTAAAGTTGCGCTGCATAGACTCGCAAACCACTTATCAATTAATTATTGAAGACAATATTAGCGATTTCTAAACGAAAATCTGAAACAGAAAAATCAGAAAAGGATACGGTCACATCTAGGACTCGAACCCGGATCCTTGTCTTTCCGGGACACCGCTCTACCACTGAGCTAATGGGACCCTATCCCCCTCGGTCACTTTTAACTGTATCATACTTCGAATAAGAACTACCAACATTGTCTTCATTTTTTCACCGCACATTTTTATTGGCAACTATCTTTTTGTATGATCGCTACCACCTATCTGTATGTATGATCATTAGCTCAGTGGTAGAGCGGTGTCCCGGAAAGACAAGGGTCCTGGGTTCGAGTCCTAGATGTGACCGTATCCTTTTCTGATTTTTCTGTTTCAGATTTTCGTTTAGAAATCGCTAATATTGTCTTCAATAATTAATTGATAAGTGGTTTGCGAGTCTATGCAGCGCAACTTTACCCGTGAGGAAGCGGTGTAAGATCTGCCAGAATAGAACCCGCCGACAAATCACAGAGCGCTTATGTCTTTTATGGTTTTAATAATTTTTAAATTACGATTTATTAATTCCACGTATAATCATATATAATACAACTTATATAATGTATTCAGAATCAGCGTTTGTTGATCTAAATTAGTATATATATTTTTAAGCCATACTCAAGTTATTTACTAACGGCACAAGTGCTCCCCTGTGTAAACTACAATTACCGCTAAATTAGACAAATCAAATCATTCCTGCAATAATAATTCTAACAATATAATTGAACTTGACGCGTGGCCATTATGCCCTGTACCCTATACCCTGTAAAGGGGGAAAGGGGCTTCGATTCAGCCCACAAGGTAAATTGCTACAAGAGTTACTTATGGTTTAGTTTTTCAAATGTTACATAATATATTACCTACATTAAAGACCCGTAAAACTGCAAGGTACCAGTTTGTCAGCGTGTTCATTACCAAACTATGTGTAGAAATTTAGAATAGTCAGAAATTTATTTATTAAAATAATTTCTTTACAATAATAAAAATAATATAATGGAAAAATAGTGTAATATACATATTTTTTAAAATACTGAAGTGTTAATTACTTTTACCCCAATGAATATATTTTTTTTATTTATTATTTTAATATAGATCATATGGGTTACATTAATACAAGGCTGCCCAACCCCAGGCCCGCGGGCCACAATGTGGCCCGCGAACGAATTATAAGTGGCCCGCGTGAAACATTTTCAAAAAACCCGCCAATCCGCCAATTTGAAAAAGTGTCGCGGGCCCGCGGTAAAACAAACAATGCAGCTTGCGCGCGGTCACCAGTGTTGCCAACGACGGCGATTTATCGCTATTTAGGCTACTCAGAACGAGAATCAGCGACGAAAAAATCTAACCTGTTGAACTTACTTTTGAAACAAAAATACACCGGTTTTCGACATAATATTTTTTGCGTCGAAATGGAATCCTGTAGCCACCCCCCCCCCCGATGGATTTCAAATATTTTGTGGGGAGCACTCATTTAGATTTTTTTTTTGTGGGAAATTATGGTTTATAGAAATTCTCTAACAACCCCCCCCCCATGGAAATAGGAACCGTCAGGTATTCAGTGGCCCGCGAGTGATTCAAAATCGTCGATTTCGCCCAACTGCTAAAAAGGTTGGGCAGCCTTGCATTAATACATACATATTTTGCAAAATAAAATATTTAGGTTCATAATTGGTCATGTACACCTTATCAGAAAAGAGGGGCTCTTGTGCCTCATAAGGGAGCCACGATTCTTACTTAGAAATACATTTAATTTACATCTATCTTTATATTACATTACATTACATCACGTCATAATACATAACATAACATTGCGTTTGCATTATGGCAGAGTGGTAAGCTCCTTGGCTCCGCACTCAGATAAGTAATTCACATCTTATATATCTTCAGTACCTATATTTGTAAATTATTATAAAAGTTTATTTGCAAATATAGCGACTTAGATTCGATATAGCGTTTTGTTCCAGAGAGAAAAATTCTCTGAATATCGCCCTGGTACCAGACAACCATTCAGAATTGACAATTGCTTGAAAAAGCTTCCGTAGTTCCGTTTAGTGAATAGGTCTGAATACCCAGGCACTTACCAAACTTCCTCTTAGCTTTCTCCTTGTCCTCACCCACTTCCTCCACAGCAATGCTGAGTATATGGTCTACCTACTCTAATTAAAAAAGTGTATTTTCCTTGCCATGATTTTTATCACTTGACCTGTGGGTTCAGACCCTAGGAGCTTACCGCTCTAGCACAACATCTACTGTCGAACCCAAACTATTTACAAAACCCTTCAAGATACGAATGACCAAATAAAATTTTTGAAAAATAACGCACTTTCATCCATAACATGATATTCCCATCTTTCTTCTTCCCACCGACAATCAATTCAAACTGTTTGCACCACTGAAGGGGTAAAAACTAGCAGAAATGTGCTATGGGCGTGTCAGTGCGGCCGTAAGCACAAGTTTTCCTAACTCAATCACTTTCCAGTAGTTTGGCGACATAGTTTTGCTTTCAAATAAGGACAGACAAATTCATAGATAATGGAAACAGACGGAGATATGACATGGAAACGTACCGACCATCGCCTAGCTGCGACCAAACTGTACGGAATATGAAACCCGGTGTGCGAAGAAAGTTATGCTTTTCACGTGAATTAATTTGTTTAGAGATTCATTTAATTTAATTTTTTTTCAAAAGAAAGATAAACATTCCCGTGTTACGAATAACCTGACAATATTTAAAAATCTCCTACTACCACCACAGTAAACTGAAAATGTTGCTTGTGTTGTGATGGATGCCAGCCGAGGAATTGAACACACTACGCCTGGGTGGGACCCAAACGCGATGTCAACTCGGCCACCGACTGGTCAATTCATTGTAGCTTCACTTTGGTACAAGCATATACATTCAAATGAATAAACCAGCCAATAAGGGAAAGGAAAATAAATCAAGTGCGAAGAGCGCGGGAGGCGACGAGACCGCCCACCTTTCTGTGATTTGTCAATAAATGAATCTGACAGTGTACAGGAAATTCACGTTGAAATATCACCATTAGGTCCTTGAAAATAAAACTTGCTTACAAATAACTAGTCCCTTTTACATTTGCAAATTAATTTAATCAGAAAATTATTATATATTTTTTAAAATATTTATGACTATTGATGTTTTTTGCTTGCATAAATCAAATCAGAAATTTATAATAATACCGCCATCTACATAAGGGGTGTTATTGTTAGCGGCCCGATTCCAAATGTTACAAGATGTGGTGCATTTCGTTTATCTTAACTAATGAATGTAAGTATGAGTGATAATAATTAAAAAATAATAATAAATTAGTTTTGTGTACTAATCATGTAAAATGTGTAGTGTAAAATGAGTATTGCTTATTCATTAAAAATCTCTCAAAATTATTCGTAATCCGGTTAAAAAACGGGATTGCAAGCCCTTTCCTAATAAAATTTTTTAAATTCGTAATATATCGGAATACATGTGCAGGTGCATGATGTTTGGCTTGATAATATGAAATGAAGAAATGCGAAAATATTAAAAATTTTATTAAGACATTTTTTGACGGTTCCATGATAACTCAACACAGTGACAATTCAACACACCTTTAAAAAGTGATATAAAGTCATTAGAAACGATGAAAAAAAAAAAGAATTTAAACCTAACCTAACCTAACCTAACCTACTTAACCCAGTTAATAAAGTTTTTGTTTTAACACTTTCTATGACTTTATTTTCCGATTTTATGTCCGGGTTAAATCTTCCCCATAGGAAAAACTAAACCCTTCCACACACTTTTCCACAAATGATCATCTAGTCAATCAACATTATGCAACTGCATTATATAAGCAAAATAAATACAAAACAATACAAGAACAACACGTCAACTCACCAGAGATCAAATGGGAAAATAATTCACCGACTCCAGATATTTTCATATCAGAGGGCTCGGCTCGGTAGGACTCCTAACAGGGCCTATAAATCCTACTGATCCCTCAACATAAATATTTAAAAAATCTTTCGTTATCCTACATGTATTCAAAATGACCGACTTTTGCATCTTTATATATAACATTTTTAATAGATCTAATACGCCTAAATTTTGAATGAGAGAGCTAGGTATAATGCCAGTAGCCGAAATAACGAATGGTAATATTTTTATAGTCTGGAATGCCAAATTCTTTTAATCTCATTTAAAGATGTGATGAATTATCATTTTGATGATTTATTCGATTATCTTCCTTGTTTCTTTTGTGTATGTTGCGAAGTAAGAGCTTCACAGATGCACTCATAGAGGGCAGTGCATAGAGCTTGCGTGGAAGTCCGTAAGATGGCAGTCAGTGGCCAGTAGTCGCCAGGGCCAGTGAGAATGCTCCCAGACAAACTCAGTGTCTCATATCTCAATTAGCCAGCCTCTAGTTAGGTCGACTATCGAGTCACCATTCTAATACGCGAAGTATTAATAAATCCCTAATTTATCACAAAGAACCAATTATTTATAATCTCCTTCCACGACGAGTTGGAGAACTGCTTGTGGGAACACAACAGTATATAATCACAATTCTAGGGATTTTCTGTTCGCTGTTTTGCACCCTTATCTTTCATCCCCTATTCGCTACAATATTGCCTACGTAACTCAATCAACCGACTGCATACGGCAAACCAAAATCAAAGAAAATTGTAATAATATTAGCGCATAAAGTACAGTGGGTTGAACGTTTGGAGGGAACTGGTATTCTATTCATCGTGTTATTATTTATGATTACAAGTGTGTCTTACATTAGGCGAATTAGACGAGTTATTCAGTTGATTTGAAGCAATGTATTATTATTTGAAACATAATTTAGAGAGAGAGGATTTAGATTTTAGCAAATCAATTCTGTGTCAAGTCTCTAAAAGCAGTGCCAAAGTAAAAAAAGGTTTTTTCGTTTGTAACTTTTCTTTATTTTAACATTAATACTATACGGAAAAAAACTTACTGGAGAAGCAGTAGAATTAAAATTAGTTTGAAATAAAATTTGAAAATAAAAATTAAACACAGAATAGACATCTCTGGTCAGTTTTGTATGGATTTTGCTCTGCAGGTAAGTGATAATGAATTACAGTCATCTATGCATTGATTAGCTGGATTCATCCGAATTATATTGTTTGACAAGAGAGGGCACCACTAGTCTTGATTGTCATCTTCTGATTTTAAATATTTTTGTCAAAAGAATAGTGACAGTAGTTTAGAATTACAATGTGTTAATTCAATTTTTATTCTAAATTCTACTCTCTTGAGAGCTGGTCGTGACAGATTATTTGTTCATGGTGCGAATGCAAGTGTTATTGTGCTGATTGCCGTCCGCTGCCGAATTTGGAGATTAAGGAATCGCTGCCAAACTCAATGCTAGTGATATATTTTTTTCATAGGGAATTAATTATTACCTAATGGTCTGTGTAGTTTACAAGCCAGATCATTACCACTTACTGATATAAAATATGGCTAATTTATTATTGTTTATTATTGTTTATTGCGGTATTTTAAGTAGGTACATAGTTATCTATGTCCTAATACAATCCTTATATACATATACATATAATTATAGTTACACATTTAAAATGAATCAATCACATATTTTCGTAGTTTAATTGTAAATGTTTTTATGTTTTCTTCTGATTTTATTTCTTCTGGTAGCTCTCCAAATATCTTCAACGCTCCGTACATCAATGACTTTTGACTCTGTGTTTTTTCCTGAGGGGGAGTCTCAATTCATTTCTTTTCCTCGTCTCATGTGTGTGTTTGTTCTGTAGTTTATCAATTTTTCTTAGGAATTCACTAGACGTATGGCCATTGATTATCTCGTAGATTAAAAATATGGTATTAAAGTAAATAATTTGTTTAAATGACAAGATATTTAACTCCTTCAACATGTTCTTAATTTTTGTGTATCTATTTTTCTTCAATATGGTTCTCATTGCTCTATTTTGTAGAATTGTCATTTGTTTCATTAAACCGTCGTTGGATAAGAATAGAATGCTGCTACAGTAATTTTTGTGTGGTACAATAATTGCGTTATGAATCTCTTTAAATTTGTAATCTGGTTAAAAACTGGACTTTTTTAAATTTACACGTCAATTTATATTTTTAGTTACATTCAATTTATTTACACGTATTTAATCGTAACACCACACAGGAGGCCTCGAGGAAAATAATTTCCGTCAATGTCTATGTCATCTTTTGTGATACTGTGTGGTGGATTTTTTTGAAGGAAAGGAAGGAGAGGATAGAGAGTTGGGTAGGAATTTAGGGATCAGTGTGTTTAAGAGTGATGGACATGAATATATCCTTCCCACTACAGCGCATGGTCGAGAGGTCAGTTGAATAAGTTTGAGGGTCTTCCCAAACCCGCCTCTCCCAATCTGGCATGCCACGCAATTGGTAATCAAGCGCATCCTGAACACACCTCACACGATGAACCCGGGCACCCCTGCTATATCACCAAACGTAGCTTGCCACTTGAGGTGACATATGGCAGAGATATTATCCAATCAATGGTTTACAGATTTTATACTGCTGGCCCTTAACGAATGAATTAATTGGATGTATTATCACGATGTCGGGACACTAACTAACTAATCATCACTTCGTTTCCCCGCAGATGTAGGCAGAGAGGACGGACCGCCAAACAACTCGGTCTTGACATACACTCCTTACCACATTCATACATACTCTTCTATTAGTCTGAATCTTGTCATGGCCCGACTCAAGTATCTGATTCACTTGGTCGTGCCATGTCTTCCTCTGACGTCCCGACTTCTGCTACCATTCGCATTTGCATAACATATACTCCTTACACTCGTTTACATCAAAGCGTCCCTTTATTAATCTTACTCATTACGCTTACATCAGCAACAGATGTCGGGACAAGTGTTCAGAAAAATCATAATATTTTCGCATTTCGTCATTATATAATAATACTAATGTGTATTCCGTCATATTAGGAAAGTGATAAAAGTTTTTCAGGATACGACATTGGATGCCGTTCTTAACCGGATTACCAATAATTTGTCTATTTGTTTCCCTAATAAACTAAAATAAAAAAGTTAAAATTGTCCAAAGAAGCGAAGTTAGCAGTCCACAATGGGGTGCTGGTACCTACCCTGATGTATGGAAGTGAGGCTTGGAACTGGCAAAGAAAGGATGAAAGTAGATTGAATGCTGTTGAAATGAGATCCCTGAGGCGCATGTGTGGTAAAACCATGTTTGACCGTGTGAGGAATGTGGAGATTAGCAAAGAGTGCAAGGCTGATGTAAGCGTAATGAGTAAGATCAAGAAAGGGACGCTTAGATGGTTTGGGCATGTAGAGCAAATGAGCGAAGAAAGGAGTGTAAGGAGAATATACGATGCAAATGTTAATGGTAGCAGAAGTCGGGGACGCCCGAGGAAGACATGGCACGATCAAGTGAATCAGATACTCGAGTCGGGCCATGTCAAGAGTCAGAATAACAGAAGAGTATGTATGAGACGATGTATGAATGTGAATGAGGCAAGAAGTGTGTGCCAAGACCGAGTTGTTTGGCGGTCCGTCCTCTCTGCCTACCCCTGTGGGGAAACGGCGTGATGGTTAGTTAGTTAGTTAAGATTGACAACTTTCATGACACCAGAGCTCTCGGGCTATAGATTATTTGACGCAAGAAATCGAATAGTTAATATTCTTCTGGTTCACACGTTTTAAGTCACTGAGATTTCATCGCAAAGATTTTTCTCAGAAATAATCTGCTCTGCATTGTCGGTCATAGTATTAATAATTATTGTCGATGCGCCGTGTAATAACTTTAGTAAGCCGCTGTCACCGTACCACGTGGCACGTGACGCGTGACGCGTGGTGTTGTGTTGGCTAAACCGTCTAACGAAGGGCGCGTGGCGTGGACAAAGCGCGCGGCAGGAAGGGGCGCGTGCTGTATAAAACCTAATAGGGTGAATTAAGTACTATTTGAGAACAAGTACTTGCTTGTAGTGTTATGAATATAAATCTGATGTTTCATTCACCTTCGATGTAATTGTGTGTTATTCAGGTCAGTCACCAAACATGGTTAAAGCCATTTTAAGCAAGTTTTCAATTCTGAATAGTGGTCTTACACCATTGCTTTCCGGTCCCTGCCTGGGAGGGAACCAGTCGCATTTTGCCAATCAGCTACTTACCGGTCTTACAGTTAATTTACCCTCCCGTATTGTCAAAATTTTCGAGCGACTGCAAAATGCGATACACGGTGTCCAGAAACTCGTAGTACAAGCGGGAAAGTGGTGAATCTACATCACGCGGAAAATCGAAAAAAATGTTTTCTTTCAACTTTTTCCATTTTTTTCGGCAACTGAAGTTAGGAAAAAAACTTTGGGGCCGGGTTTAGGCTTTGGCGCATTTTTAAAGACAATAAACAGTTGTCACTTATTACCATACACCACAAAATTGTGATGTATGGTAATAAGTTGGGTATTGAAGCGATAGATGGCACTAGTCAGAAAGCTTACTCCAGAGTCCGACAGATGTCGCTAGAGTCTAGCAATTGCCTGTGGGATATTATTGACAGACACCAAGCTTCTAGAAACAGAGAATTACCAACCCTCGTGCAATGAACCGTGTAGCTAAATCCAGACTTATAAATTTTTACGTAAATAAGCACAATTATAGTAAAAGAACCTTTTACTTTATCAAAGAGTTCCCAACACAGAAATCTGCAAGTAAAGCAGAGACAAAATCAACTCCGAATGTGATGATTCACAAGTTTCCCATTTGTACTACTGGTTTCCGGACATCGTGTATATACAGGGCGTCCGGGGGTAAAGTGTGCTAATTTCAGGGGGTGATTCTACATGATTTTAGAAGAAAAAAAGTAATTAACGTTTTTCTAAATTCCAACGTCTTTAATTTTTAATGTGCTTAGGTAAAAAAAGTTTAATTATTTGTATGGGAATATAAATATTCTTCCATGGGAAAATAAATATTGGACATTGAATATTTTAATTTTTTTAAATGTACCATTATGTACAATCAAAATTTTCACCACTTTTCCTGCCTGGAATTTCTAAGGCAGCAAAACTGTTTTTAGAAAACACGAATGCCGGAACACGTGTTCATAAAAATACAAATATTTTACATTACGTCATTATATTATAACAGGATAAGCGCGTTCCGATATACAGGGTTTTCCAATAAGAGGTGTTATTTTGATATTCAATCGTAAAAGATCAATGGTTTCGTTGCTTGTGTGGCACGTAGCACCGTCTTGTTGAAAGCGAACGTTGTTCAGATCAATACCATCCAATTCCGGCCATAAAAAATCATTAATCATCTCTCGATAGCGATCCATTCTTCGTAACTGTTGCTCCAGCCTCATTTACGAATAAGTAAGGTCCAATGACTCCGCCGGACCATAAACCGCACCAAACAGTCACAAGTTGAGGATAAAAAGGCTCTTCAACAATAACTCTCGGGTTTTCCGAGCCCCAGATGCGACAATTTTGCTTGTTGACGAAGCCACCGAGATGGAAATGGGCCTCATCACTCAAGATGATTTGCATTTGATTCACTCAAGTGAATTTTAATAATTTCAATGCGTTGTTGAAGTGTGTATCGTTCTATTTTTATTAATGGCGTAGTTTCTAATTGTCAAATGTCAAAAAATGACAGCTTCAAAAGTAACATCTACCGAAATAGCGGGCTATTCAAAATAACACCTCTTATTGGAAAACCCTGTATTATGAAACAACTAATAGTTTGTTAGGCTAGCTTTAGACTTATAAATTTTTTCGTAAATTTACGACTTCTAGCCAATGGGCATATTGGATTTTCAAAATGCAATATGCCCATTGGCTAGAAGTCGTAAATTTACGAAAAAACTTACAAGTCTAAAGCTAGCCTTAGGAAATGGAATCATTTTTTTTCCTCAGTGCTATATCATATATATAGATAGATGAATAAGATATTTATAAGGAAAAGTCGATCAGTAAATGAAAAGGTAATTTAATAAACGCATGAAATGGGGCACTAAGCAGGGTTGGTGGCAATCAAAACGGCCTAACTCGATTGGGTACACTCATTTACGAGAATTACAGACCTTTGTTGATATCATTACCTATGCAGGGGGAGTTGATCTGCGTAGTGTATGTTGGATGTTGGGTGAACAAAAGGGCGCGTATAGAATGGAAAAAAGGTTCTCTGTTCATTTTTTAAATTTTAGATAGGTACCTACTACTTACCTACCCAACTTGAGTTATTTTCAAATGTAAAAACTAACAAAATAATTCTTAATTTAAATTAACAATCGTTTCGTACATAAAACCCTTCTTTTATTCTGACTGTTGACAATTTTGGTCGAGGGGTAAGGTTTTCGACTAGTAATCCGAAGGTGGTAGCAGGTTCAAATCCCGGCGTGCGCAAGTAAATTTGGGTTATTTCATTTTCATTTATTTAAAATAAAATCTGGAAGATACTCTCAGTATTGCCCTGATGTAAGACCACCTTTCGTAATTGAAACATTGCTTGAAATGGTTTTAGTCATGTTTGGTGACCACGCAGACGCGGCCCGTAACTGTAATTACCAGCAGTGCATTTCATTTTTAAAATGTACCTAGTCTGTAATTTAGGTGGAGCAAATTAATGAATGGGAACACCCACTGAAATTCATTCTATCTTCTAAGTTATATTTGTAAAATAACTGATTAAATAATACAAAATTATCTTGAAAATAAATCACTCAATTCATCGTTGAAAATATAGCGAAACCGTTTGATTTCACCGCGAACGAGTTCCAATGTGTTAATGTTGTTGCGTTAACATTGAACACTAGTATTTCTAAGCGAATCCATTCCAAACGCATTGGATTACGCATGATCAAAGTGATGCAAAATTCACTCGCCGTCAAAGCACTTCGATAATGCACGGATGGGTTATGTATCTGCACTGCTCTAACACGTAATTTGACGTTAAGAGTGTAATCTGTCTCGCTCATGTCACCGTTTCGGCTACTTCGGGCTGTCTCGATACCGCCCAATGCTGTTTTAGTAGTATGGTAAAAGTTGGTTCTGTGCATATCGGGGTATGCACGACCGCTTGCTCTTGCGCGGGATTATTTTACTAGAAGACAGCTCAAATAATGACCTGACGGGAATTACGAATTTCTTACATCGATCACTGGGGCACAGATGTCGTTGTAATTTGTTATGTGGAGATTGAAGACAAGCAGTGCAATGCACAAATGCACGTACCAAGGAACCGCCTCTGGACTGACCAGATCTGAATAGCCAGGTACTTTCCCACCTCCTCTCATCTCCTTTCCTTTCCCACTACCTCTAGCCTCACAAATTACCCCAATTGGGGATGAGATAGTCTCACTAGCTCCAAATGGTTGGGAGCAGTTAGTTGATAAAAAAATATTACTAATTTATTAATAATCTCGAAGAACGAATGATTGATTGATTGATTGGTATCCTGATAATTTTTTTGTAAAATAGCAATGTTTTGTCACGATGTCGGAACACGTGTTCATAAAAATCCTAACATTATCGTTCTATATTATTAAGACAAACGCAGGTACATGAGCATGATATTATTACGAATTTACTTAAAAATTATCAGGAAGCAGCCTGCAATCCCGCTTTAACCCGGATTACCAAACATTTAAAGAGATTTTTAATAAATTAGCAATACTAATTTTTCTCCTTGCGATTAGTCATATTTGACCTCCAACGCTCTAACGCCGAACGACCGGAAACTACCGAATCGCGTATGTTACTTGCGAGAATAGTGGAAATATTTTTCTGTATAACTATCTCGTGATTAAAATATTATATAAATCAATACGAATAATGGGAACCCACTAAGGCGCAGCCTGTGCATGGGTAATATATTTAAGTTATTATATTATTGTACCTAGAAATTAACAAACTGTGGGCATATAAAACAAAAACAAGATTACATTTTGTCTAAGCGGTTTGTATAAAAAGTGTTTACATTAGTGTATAGTGAAGTTATAAGTGTTTAGTGTAATATATGGTGAATATTTTATGAGAAACATAAATTGATACAAATTAAATAAAAAAAGTTTCAACTGCTGTATCGAAAAGCCATAATTTTAACTCTTTTAAATATTGAGGAAGTTTAGTAATCACTTGAATATTTTTCGGTAAAAGATTGAAAGTACGAGGTCCAATGAAACTGCAGTGTGTTTGAATTTGTTTTGTGTTCGTTTGGGGAGTATAAAATACATTATTATTTCAAATGTTGATTCTGTTTCATTTATTTAGAATTTATTTTTGTTTTTAAAAATGTATTTCATAGTTTGCAAAATAAATAGTTTACGGAGACAGAATAGTTTAGATTCTTTGTATAACTCATCTCTTGAATTAGTTAAATTATATTCAGACACCCTTTTCTCAAAACATGATAAATGCACATTATACGTTTCTTTTGCATTACATGCGCGATATAATCTAATCTGCGATATTATCAAAGCATTCCTAACTAAAGGAACACAACAGGCAGTGACAATATTAATACCATTTTATTGAATTCACTCACGACCATATTAAAACCTCGCTGCTGATTTTATCCCCTACCATAATAAAACCTTTTAACAAGGGTTGTTGTGTAACCTTTGAAGTCAATAGGGGATGTCACCTTTACTGTAACACAGTCCTCATCTAAATCTCCTGAATTAGAATTTACAGTAGAAGTGGAAAATTTAGTTTTAGGCTACCTAATCATTTGAGTTGGCCTTGTTATTATGTTTTCACTTTAGAGTGTTGCTATTAACTAACGTTATATTTTAAATTTTTGATATTATGGAAGTGTTGGTATTATTGGGTTTTGCAACAAACGAGAAACTATATGCATTTGAACGAAATTTTCGCATGCTGATGCTTTGGCCAGATCGAGTAACTTCGTAACTAACTAATTAATCATCATGCTGTTTCTACGAAGGGGTAGGCAGAGAGGACGGACCGCCATACATCTCTGTCTTGGCTCACACTCCTTGCCTCATTCATATTCACACTTCAAATTTGTTTTCGTACTCTCTCTTTCACACACTATGAATTGGACTAGAGTAACTTAAACGAGTTAAAGAGATATTTCAATTCCATTCTTCTTGAAGTTACTTAAACTCGACACAAGATACCTTTATCATCTTTGGAGATGCTGGGTGGATGGTATTTTTAACCCTAGATAACTAATCGCTCGTCGAGGCGACGACGCGCTACTCGGCGAAATTCTAAATCACCTACTTCCCCCCGCTCCCCGACCTTGACTCTTTCATTACCTTCCTAATTTGAGTAAACAGTGCAGCACGTGACGCGATTGCGGCCACACGCATACTAGGACGTGCCCTATGACCATCTCGTTGTCCGCTGGACGAAACTTTAGTTATAACAACCCTTTTTATTTTTAAGGTACGTACATTCATATATTCTTATATTTATTGTTAATGTTGGCGAATCTTCTACAATAGAAGCTCCGGTTCCATCTACATCAAACATGCGTAAAATTTGCTACCTGTGTCCAGCTACCGATGACCAAACACCGTTGCACCAGATGTAGAGGGGCTATTTGTGGTCCACATAATGTTGACATGACATGTGTGGTCACTGTGTAGACTGATATTAATTTGTACTTAATTTGTTCATTATATACCTTACTATCTTAATAAAATATTTTTGATTTATTTCTAGTGTTTTATTGCGCAGCCCACTCGACGAAAGTGTAGTTACAATGAAACAATGAAAACAGTTTAGTTATCTAGGGTTAAGGAAACGAGGAAAAAGGGTACGAGAGGTGGGTAGGAATCTGGGTCAGAATGTTCAGAAGAGTGAGACTGGAGAGGTCGAAAGGTCTCCATCAACCAAGCTCTCTCGATCCGACTCACCACGCAGCTGGTGAGTCGGCGCATCCGCAGACCTGGACAAACCTCACCGACCATAAACCGGGCACCCCTGCTAAGTAACCAAACGTAGCGCTCCACTTGGGGTGACCGATAATGGCAGAGGTGTTGGATATCTAATTATTGGTTTCCGGGCGGCGGTACACATACCCGCCTTACAAATCAATCCAGATTTATAGTTTTTATAATTTTATATTTCACCTTTGAGAGTTTGTGCTACTTCGTACAGGGATAGATAGGTACTCAAGGCGCTGAAGTTCCATAATATAGAATCCAAACGTTGCGCTTGACTTAAAATGGTTTAAGTTTTATTAGGTGAACTGAAAAACCAGGTATTTGCTGGTACCATTCAATTCCTTATCTCTTCCCCATCTCCTTACCCTCCGCACTTCCCTCAGTCTGACGACATTCCTCAAATCAGGAACGCTGTGGTCTGAAGCAAACATCTGGAGTAGCCCATCTCTTGATTAGTGATCTTCGGCGTCACTAAATGTATATCTTAATTGTTCAGCTCGCAGCATGATTTCCATATAAGCGATAGAGCTTTGAAGAATGATTGAAGACACTAAATAAAACGTATATATCGCGTAGTGACACATTTCTTTGTATTAAAAAATAATTTATTTTCGTCAGCCCATGATGAAATTCAATTCAAATCGATTTGTAATTTGATACAATCTTGCCCTACACAAATCTACGTAAGTAGTTTGAGATCATCAGCTAAAATAAGGCAAGTGGCATATTTGAAGCATTGTTGAATGTCATCAATTAAAATTTATAAATAGAAGTGGCCCTAGGTTTGACCCCTGTGGTACTCCAGAGAATGCAGAAAATTCCATACACACCCATACGTAATTATATTCCTCAAAATAGTAGCAATATAGTTAATTTAAATAATACCTATAATATTTAGGCAATCCATAGTCAGAAAGGCTTTAATTTGAAAAATATGTCCAGTAAATTAACCCAAAGCACACAATTTTTATAACAGCTTATGAAGCGTTTATAATCTCGAATTACATCGGGTAATATTATTGTTGTTTTGATGAAAGGGCTACCAACCCCTTTAATAAGAACACACTTTAATTATACCCCGTCGGCAGGTACTATTCCATAAAGCCGAAAGTTGAATGTAATAAACGGGAACTGAGGTCCTTATTAAAAATCTCCTGCAGTTTTGTTGAAGGAGAATAGGAGCAGGTGGGTAATAAATAAGGAATAATCTCTTTTATCTCAGATTTTAGTTTGCCTTATTAGTTATTATTTTTCACTATCTTCATTTTTTTTTTCGTTTCATATAAAAACAATTAAAAAAATATTAAAAATTAAAATTCACCAAGTTTCTTTAATTTTTCTCAATTTGCGGTCGGACCATTTACTTCCATATCGGTGTATTTCTGCCGGTGTGTAGATTTGAATATAAAGCGTGCACGGAGAAAAATGAGTATTTATAATTCACCTCAACATAGACTTGTCCTAGTGAGGTTAAAAAATCTAACGTAAAAGACGATACAATGTAAAGAAAAAATAAACAATGTATTAAAAATCTCTTCAAATTCTGGTTGAAAACGATGTTGCAGGCTGTTTACTGAAAAACTTTTAGTAAATACCTAATATATCTTATCTCTTCATGAACCTGCATTTGCCTTAACTAGCTAACTAACTAACCATAACGCCTTTTCAAACAACTCGGTCTTGGCACATACTTCTTGTCTCATTCACATTCATACATACTCTTTTATTATTCTGACTCTTGACACGGCCCGACTCAAGTATCTGATTCACTTGATCGCGCCATGTCTTCCTCGGACGTCAGCGACTTCTGCTTCCATTCGCACTTGTGACATATATTGCACTACTTTCTTCGCTCATTCGCTCTACATGCCCAAATCATCTAAGCGTTCCTTCCCTAATCTTACTGGTTACGCTTACATCAGCATTGCACTCTTTGCGGATCTCTACATTTCTCACACGATCATATATGGTTTTACCACACATAAGCCTCAGGGATCTCATTTATATAGCATCCATTCTACATCTCATCCTTTCTCTGCCAGTTCCATGCCTCACTGCCATATATCAGGGTAGGTACCAGTACTGTAATATATAATGACGAAATGCGACAATATTAGGAATTTTGTAAACACGTGTTACACCGACACCGTGATAATACATTCAAATTCAAATTCAAAAAAATATTTATTGCACAAAAATACAGAGTACAAAGGTTACAGCTTATAGGTTACATTCCATTTCTGCTAGCTAACACAACAAATACACATTACATTACATAACATTACTCTGATCACCGGGATTCATGAATCCCGGTGATCAGAGTTTGTAATTTTTCGTATGCACCTCTTTTGGATGATAAAAACATCTTTGGCGTTTATTGAACTTCCCCAAAAAACTATTTCGTATTTTATCATTGAGTATACGTATCCATAGTATGCTGTGATTACTGACTCGATGTTTAAGATATTTTAAGGGTGCTTAGAACAAAAGAAAAGCTACTGATTTTTGTTACAACTTAAGATACATGTTCTTTCCAGTTTATATTTGCATCTTGTTGTATTCCCAGCATTGAACAAGTTTGGGAAGGTTCGATATGATTGTTATTAAAGTTAACATTGATGTTTATAGGTGTAGCTTGTACTGGACAAAATGTTTGAAGTTCAGTTTTGTTTGGGTTAAGCGACAGATTTTGTGATAGCAGCCAGTTTGCTATTGATTGACAAGTCTCGTTAACATGTTTATTAAACTCGTCAACGTCTCCCGTACATTCAAATAATAGAGCAGTGTCATCAGCAAACATTGAACATTCTGTGCCAGCAATTATTGGAAGTTCGTTTATGTACACAAGGAAGAGGAGAGGCCCAAGAATGCTTCCTTGTGGCACGCCCTTGTTTATGGTTCTCCATTGTGATTCTACCATGTGTAGAATCATTTTTTCGTCAATATTTTAAATTTGAACTTTCTGCTTACGATTGTTTAGGTACATAAATAATACATTTATTCGTGTCTTACTAAAAGTTTATTAGGAAAACTACCAATTCATTAGGTAAGGGCCTGCACTCCAGTTTTGAATCGAATAGCGAATAATTTGAAGAGATTCTTCGTAAATTAGCAAGAGGTGCTCATTTTTATCTTTGTGGTGTTTTATTTCTAACACCGTTTAGATCATATTTCTAACCATGGCAGCAAATGAGACACAGCGATTTATATGAGCTAAAAACCAAGAGCGAACAAATTACTTTGAGTATTCCCACAAACAGTTCTCCAACTCGTCGTGGAAGGAGATTATAAATAAATGGTTCTTTGAGATAAATCAGGGATTTATTAATACTCCGCGTATTGCAATGGTGACTCAATAGTCGACCTAACTAGAAGCTGGCTAATTGAGATTTGAGAACAGTAAGTTTGTCTGGGAGCATTCCCACTGGCCCTGGCGACTACTGGCCACTAGCTGCCATCTTGCGGACTTCCACGCAAGCTCTTTGCACTGCCCTCTATGAGTGCATCTGTGAAGCTCTTACTTCTCAACAGCGATCAAAGGCATAATAATCCCATACTTTTATCAGTCTCAATATTCTTTCAGCGACAGCAATTTTATTAAAATAATATGAATGTTTTATTATCTTTCCTTTTGGTAACAAATACAGATAATGATATCTGGGATCTCCCGTGCTGAGGATATCACTATAAAAATTTAATAGTATGGATAATATAAAGTAATTATCAATATACTAAATAGTGTTGTTTTTTTTCTGAAATAATTATAAATATATTATTACAGGGTGTTTTTTGTTCAGTTGAGAAGTTTCGGTTTCAGTCTGAATTTGGTGTCAGTATATTTTCTATTTCTGATCTGCCCATGTTTTGTATTTAGCTTTTTATTTTAGATTTAAATTGTATAATATTGTTGTGAGTTTTGAATGAGAGTGGGATTTTGCTGTAGAGTTTAGTACCAAATAAAGCATTTTTTACAAATGCTGTATGTTGTAAAGGGTTTTCCAATAAGAGGTGTTATTTTGAATAGCCCGCTATTTCGGTAGATGTTACTTTTGAATCTGTCATTTTTTAACATTTCACAAGTAAAAACTACGCCATTATTAAAAATGGAACGATACACGCTTAGACAACGCATTAAAATGCGTGAAAATGATCCGGAATTCCATCGAAAAATCATCTTGAGTGATGAGGCCCATTTCCACCTCGGTGGCTTCGTCAAAAAGCAAAATTGTCGCATCTGGGGCTCGGAAAACCCAAGACTTATTGTTGAAAAGCCTCTTTTTCCTCAACATATGACTGTTTGGTGCGGTTATGGTCCGGCGGAGTCATTGGACTTTACTTTTTCGAAAATGAGGCTGGAGCAACAGTTACGGTGAATGGATTGCGCTATCGAGAGATGATTAATTATTTTTTATGGCCGAAATTGGATGGTATTGATCTGGACAACGTTTACTTTTAACAAGACGCTACATGCCACACAAGCAACGAAACCATTGATCGATTACGATTGAATATCAAAATAACAGCTTTTATTGGAAAAGCCTATAGTTGCTTGTTGGATATGTTTTTGACCTTGAGATTTAGTGTCACTAATATATGTATTGGCTGTTATTTATTGAGGTGCACGATTATAATTCACCCATTCATAACACTATATTTTCAATTTGGGAGGCGGGTTTGAATACCGCCGCCCCGGGAACCATTTATTGGATAACCAACACCTCTGCCACAGGTCACCTTAAGTGGTTTGATACGTTTGTGATTTAACAGGGTGCCCAGATACATCGGGAAAAGTGTGTTCAGCCTTGCGTCGCAGTGGGAGGGATATATTTATACGTCACTCCTGGAAACACTAATCCCTATATTCCTACTCATCCCTCATACCCTTTTCCTTCTGACTTCCTCTCTTTTTTTTCCTTAAAAATACCCCTCACACAGCATCCCAAAGATGACATAGTCCCCAAGGGAAATTATTATTGTACCTAAGGACTAAGCATATTAATAAATATTGAAAAACAACGACAAATTACATAATTACTAGTTGTTTAAATATGACAACAATTGGAAGAAAAAAAGAACACAACTTTTACGTAATATCTATAATTTTATTTATTTACCACAACACAATATATAACATAATTTAATCATGAACACAATAATTAATTAATATACAGTAGAATCATTTTAAAGAAATTCTTGCTTGCTTAGTATCTTAGAACTACTGCAGGGTAAGGAGGGGACTGCGGGTGGGTATTACAAACTATTTCGAACCGATTTGCGCAATTAATTTCAAACGTACCCTCTTTAAAATGATTTGTCTGTACATTTATTATACAGGTGACTGATTTATTATTACTTTACAATATACTACCTATAGGTACAGGCAAAAAACCATAGTACCTACCAAATAAAAATAAGGTAAACTCGACTGGGTTTGTCACATAGAAGTATTGTTTGTTTTTCAGACGAGGATAGTCAAATTAAATCTGTTTGATTGATTAATTCTAGTAAAATACAAGCATTGTTTGTTTGTCGGGCTAGAATTGTTAAATACTATCTGTCAGATTGATTGATTCTCGTCAAGTGCAAATATAGTTCGTTTGTCAGACTAGGATTGCCAAATGTATTCTGTTAGAATAATTGATTCGTTGATGATTGATTCTTGTCAAATACAAGTATAGTTTGATTATCAGACTAGGGTTGTCAAACAAGTTCTGTTAGATTAATCAATTCGTTGATGATTAATTCTTGTCAAATACAAGTATAGTTTGATTATCAGACTGGGATTGTTAAAAAAAATCTGTCAAATTGATTGATTCCCGTCAAATATAATCATAGTTTGTTTATCGAACTAGAATTGGTAATAGTATGTGTTAGATTGATCGATTCTCGTCCAATACAAGTATAGTTTGTTGTCAGACTAGGATTGTCAAATAATATCTGTTAGATTGTTTGATTCTCGTTAATGTATTGTTTGTTTGTCAGAATAGGAGTGTAAAATTGATTATTTCTTTTCAAATATTGTTTGAACTATACTTCGCAATATCATGTGTCTAATATTCTGTCATCATATTTCAGGGTTTTTAAAGAATAATGATTATTCCTAGTTTATTGGTTTAATCCGTGTTCCTGCACCTGCATTTGCCCTGATATTATACAATGACGAAATGAGGAAATATTAGGATTTTTATAACACATGTTCCGACATCGTGAAAATACATTCGTATTTTACTAAAAGTTTATTAGGAAACCCATGAAAAAACCCATTGAGAGCCTGCAATCCTATTTTAAACCGGATGACGAATAAAATGAAGAGATTCTTAAAAAAATTGCAATATTCATTAATCAAAAAAAAATTCTCCATGCGGTGGTAATATCCTCAAATAATAAAACCAGCACCTATCAGATAAGCCATATTTATTGGTTCACAAATAACAATAAGGAAAGAATAGATAATGAGTCCTTACTGGGGTACCGTGGTAATATGGTTAAGAAGGCGATATTACTCGTAATATACTTATACCTAGAATGCTGGTAATCTTATTGAAAATATAAGAAAATGTGAAAAAGAGAAAGAAGTATAAGTGATATTAAATATAAATCATTGAGTTCTATATGCGTCTTCATTCCTTGCAAAATCAGTGTAAAATATTGTTCCCGTTCTTGTTGTAGCAAGAGGGTGTGGCGGCTGTCGATGTCGCCCGGTTCTTCTGACCGCGAATGAACCTGTTGGCCGCCCGCCGCGCCACCGTCCACCTCCTTGAGTTTTTGAACATCAAAACCCCAATTTACACAACTACTGATTATGGTATAACCGTATTTACCGATGAATGGTTATGCCATTGCTTTCCCTATCATTTCCAGTACGACTTGTACAATATCTTAGGGTGGTATCTCACAGCGGACAAATAACCGTACACAATTTTTTGTGGCCCATTCTTTGAACGCCAATGTTAACTCTACCTAAGTACCTCAATGGTGTAAATAGGTAATGTAGCAAATTTATTATTTTTAGTGGAAAGCGGTATGTTGAATTTATGGACTTATTATATTTTTAGAAGGCCCTGGTAATAACACATTGAAACAAAAATGAAAAAAAAAAATACAATAAACAATATATTAATTTGGAAATGTTTTCCATAATATTATAAGAGAGCTTCCTAAATAATTGTAATTTTATTATTAACAACCATTTCTTGAATTAATTCTTATTAAAATCACAATTTTTGAATGACTAGATATTTCAACATACGTACACACTTACATAATTTCTATAATATACCTAATCGAATCACTAGTTTTCACTGGGCTATTTTTGCTAAAATTCTCGAGCGCCAAATTTACTGGGTTTTCCAATAAGAGGTGTTATTTTGAATAGCCCGCTATTTCGGTAGATGTTACTATTGAAGCTGTCGTTTTTTAATATTTGACAAGTAGAAACTACGCCATTAATAAAAATTGAACGATACATGCTTCAATAACGCATTTAAATAATTAAAATTCACTTGAGTGAATTAAATTCAAATCATCTTGAGTGATGAGTCCCATTTCCACCTCAGTGGCTTCGTCAACAAGCAAAATTGTCGCATCTGAGGCTCGGAAAATCCAAAAGTTATTGTTGAAAAGCCTTTTTATCTTCAACGTGTGACTGTTTGGTGCGGTTTATGGTTCAGCGGAATCATTGGACCTTACTTTTTCGAAAATGAGGTTGGAGCGACAGTTACGGTGAATGGATTGCGCTATCGAGAGATGATTAATGATTTTTTATGACCGGAATTGGATGATATTGATCTGGACAACGTTAACTTTCAACGAGACGGCGCTACGTGCCACACAAGCAAAGAAACCATTGATCTTTTACGATTGAATATCAAAATAACACCTCTTATTGGAAAACCCTGTATTTGTCTTTTGACTAGATCATGCGATAACTTATTACAAAAATGTACCTTACAATACTGTAATCTTTTTCCAGCTTTGTGGAACTTTTGAAGAAAATATTTTCGGTATCTGCGTTATTGTAGGAGAATGCTTTGAACGATTGGTTTTTAAAATCGCAACTCTACGATTATTGGTTTTTACAATACTTGAGACGAGACAATAACCTAAAATAATTCCAGAATCTTAACGACGTAAGCGACGCACGGCCCTGGTGTATTGGACAGACCTGCGGTTGAATTTGCTCTATCAAATCTCTAAAATAGAGTTGGAATCTTAAGGTATAAGTGATGAAGACGTGTAAAAACAATATTTGGCGTGCGGCCCGGCGTATTGGACGGACCTACGGTCGACTTTACCCTAACAGGCGTAGAAAATCAAATATTCCGTGGGGTTTATTTTAATTATTTCTGATGAACGTATTACTAAAATCTCAAATGTTTCAAGAGGGATCCGTCAGGAAGTTGCTAATTCAATGTCTAGAAAAATAAAATCTGGTGCTTACCGCTAATTTTATATTGAAAAACGTTTTATAAAACTTTCAAACTGTTTTACAAAAAATATTTTAATGGTAAGGTCCCGTTTTTATTTATCTTACATATGCATAACTTACCTCCGTAGTGATTCCTCTAGAAATATTTGAGATTTTAGTAACACGTTCATCAGAAATAATTAAAACATGATCATCGAGCAAATCCCTTTTTAAGCATCGTAGAATGCAATTTTCTTTTAAAAGGTGGCGCAAAAGTCATTACCATATCGGAAACTGCTCTCATTTTTGTGTTTGGATGTAACAATGGATATAACAATTGTTTGGTATACTCCTTAAGACTGCGGAATAACAAGGAACTACAGTGAAAAATATTATGGCTTTAAAAGTACATATATATTCATTCATTCTGAATACTCGAATATATATATATATATATATTTTTTTTTATCATACATTTTTTTTCGTAGAATTTTTAAATCGTCATTTAAAAATACCGTTTTGGTTAGGACGATGAAACTGATGATTGATCACACCAAGTCAAAAATATAAATAATTTTAAAGCCTAAACGAAATATACAATCCGAAAATTACTAGACCATAAAAATAATACAGGGTTTTCCAATAAGAGGTGTTATTTTGATATTTGATCGTAAAAGATCAATGGTTTTGTTGATTATGTGGCACGTAGTGCCGTTTTGTTGAAAGTAAACGTTGTCCAAATCAATACCATCCAATTTCGGCCATAAAAAACGTCAATTATAATTTCTCGATAGTGCAATCGATTCACCGTAACTGTTGCTCCAGCCTCATTTTCGAAAAGTAAGGTCAAATGACTCCGCCGGACCATAAACCGCACCAAACAGTCAAACGTTGAGAATAAAGAGGCTTTTCAACAATAACTCTTGAGTTTTCCGAGCCCCAGATGCGACAATTTTGCTTGTTGACGAAGCCACCGAGGTGGAAATGGGCCTCATCACTCAAGATGATTTGCATTTGATTTACTCAAGTGAATTTTAATAATTTCAATGCGTTGTTGAAGCGTGTATCGTTCCATTTTTATTAATGACGTAGTTTCTACTTGTCAATTGTCAAAAAATGACAGCTTCAAAAGTAACATCTACCGAAATAGAGGGCTATTCAAAATAACACCTCTTATTGGAAAACCCTGTATATTCTAATTTCAATATAATTTTTTTCATTATGGAGATAAAGGAACTTGTGGGGATTTTGTAGGAAATTTGAAAATCCTCTTCAACTCTGGTCCATATACTAGTATGTACGCATTTGAACCGATGAACATTTTTTAATGCAAGTTTTTACCGGTAAATTGTATCAAATCATGGATGCATTTTTGCACTTTGATTCGATACGGTGTAATCTTAAGAAAACAAAACGATTCGGCTTCAAAAAAATACTTTTTGAGACTTGACATCGGTGACGTCACGGTTCAGTTCCATGGATTCGATGCGTTTTTGAGAGATCCGTAAAAGAAAAACGTTGAAAACAATTTTAACTCTTAAGGCTCCGTTTGAAAGGGAAATACTCGTATGTAAATAAGAATATTAGTAGGAGCGCGCTAATATTAAAAAAAACGATAATAATTAAGCAAAAATGGTGAAAATATTTAATTGAACACGACTCGTTTGAAATAGAGCAAAAATCTCTAGACAGATTCTTTAGCTGCATTTAAAGATAAGCTGTGTTTTTTTTTCATGCCTATAACATATCAAATAACAGAGCAAAACGTGTTTTAATTAATTTTCGGAGCTTACTTTGCGATTTTTTTTTATGGAGAAAATTTCGTACAATTAACGTTTGGGCATAACAAATGTATAGATATTATCATCAAAAATAAAATAACATTTTTTTGGAACTTAACCCTTAAATGCATACTGTTGCAAAACGGCAACATACCGTTCAAACCACCTTTAACTCTTTGGTGTATACTTAATGCATGCCGTTTTAGAATTATCAAGTTCACGGTAATATATTTTATCGAGTGGCATCACCTTTTTTTTCTTTCGCGAATGTCAAATGTCACTTTTTCTTTAACAAAGTGAAGATTCTCGAAAATTGGTTGGAGGTTAGAATTACAGTTTTGTTTTGCTGTTATTATTTTGATTTTCTTAGGTAAGTAGATACAATAATACAATACTTATATGTAATAAATCGTATTTTTCCGGTACACTTATTAGTTTTGAGAATTTTTTTTAGGTTTTTTATTTTTTTTTCATACGTAAATTGTTCATATTATTTTTTTTAAATACATGGTGTAATCTGCAACAATTTTTTTTCAATCAAATATGATAAAAAAATTACAAAAAAAATAAATTCTTTATATTTTCTTGCATATGCATGTAAATATCTACAAAATATTTTTTTTTCCAGAAAAATTAATAAATCATGCATTTAAGGGTTAAAAACTTAATGAGTTGACGATAAACTTGTTATAAATCGGTAGAAATTGGATATGGGGGCTTCAAACTAACAATAAAAAATAAGTTAAAATATCCTTATTAAAAAAATAATAAAACAATTAACTGTAGTTCCTTATTGTGTTATAATAATTATTTTTATTTACAAATAAAATTACTGGCTTAGGAAATTGAGCGATGATTTTTGCGCCACCTTGTACACAAATTATATATGATTTTCAAAAGCTTACGAATACATATATATATATATATATATATAGGTACTTTGATAGCTACCCTTATTATCGTAATTGCAGTAAATTGAAAATTGCAATTGCATTGGATTTGCATCACTAATAATAATCACTGTTTGTATTAATTTCTCGCCTTATTTTGATTTTTTTTATAATTAGTAGTTTTTTTACGATGTCCTTAAATTTGTCTTATTCGTGCCACACACTTATAATTAATTTAAAAAAATGTATTTATCGTAATCAACCGGTAAAACTATTGTCACTGTTTTCACCAATAATGTCAATGTCACTGCCGCTGTGGTTTGAAAGGTCGGAGTCGGGGTCCAAGTTAGGCCGGTAGCCCCCCGAAAGGAAGCCCTGATTGGACGGACCCTCGCTCAGCTCCTTGGCTCTGGGGGTTGAAGAGACCTGCAAATAACAGTTATTTAACTAATTCGATCGAAGATATTAATAGAAAACAATTTTTGATGGTTACTAGACTAGGTTTTGGAAGTTTTCAGCGACTTATATGGTTCGACTTGTACCTGTTTTGAGTAAGGTTTTCCAGAAACTTCTACGACGATGTTTTAAATATGCTCGTAAGTTTTTTACCCGGTAGTTTCTTAAGCCAAGTTTTAGTGTAGTTATTTTTTGTTTTGAATTGTTTGATACAAAGTGGGAGTTTGTTATACACCTTTACTGCTAAAAAATCAGACCTTCTTTGTCCAAATGTAGAGTGACACTTTGGTATATTTAGTATTTTTGTTTGTTTGGGTCTTGTTTTATGAGTATGTAAGGTGTTTGCCTGTAAATCATTTTTGAGGTGATGTACCAGAATGTTTTTTACATAGATTTTCTGTACGGCACGTAAAACTGTTTTGATGTTGTTGTAGCAGAAAAAAACAAAATTATATGAAGATTTTAAAGCTTTGTATGAAGATTTTAAAGCTTGGGGAGACAGCCCGAACTCATGTAGTTTTATAAAATTTAAACAATACATCATTTTTATACTTTCGGTAGGTAAATATGATGAATTTATGCAGCCGTTCTTAAAATAGTTGGTGTAATGGTCATTATAGTAGAAATTTTGAAAAAAAAATTATTTAAAAAATTACGAATATTAAAAACAAATGTAGAAATTTTTCGGTTTTGTGCGCTAGAACATTTTAATTTTGAAAGAGATATTTATTTTTACCTGTGTTCGATCTGGAGTGCTGGACCCAGAAGCAAATCCTATTGTAGATGGTTCTGAAATAAAACTCAAAGATTACAAAATTGAAGCAATAAAAAGATTGCATGGAAGGTCACTTTTTCTTACAAAATGGAATAAGTCAGTTTTGCGAAGAGACCCCTCATAAATAATATAATTCTATTATATTAGAAGCCTACAGAAAACCCATTCCTATAGGGACAAGGACATGAAATAAAAATCTAATAAATTATATCCCCCACCAAGCAAAACAACACGGTATGAATAAATGTATGAATCAACTTATTGCCCAGATTCCAAGATGGTTTCCCCGAGATCTCCCGCCCTCGCTGCCGTCCTACCCACTGGGCGGCTGCTGTGATTGGCTGAGAAGTTTCCAGAACAACTCCACCCCTCCAGTTTCACTTCCCACTCCGCTCCTTGGAGAGTTTTCTTCTTAAAGGGGGGACGGGGCGGGCATAAATCTCACAACATCTTGAAGATGTGTGCAAGTTATGTAGGCAAAGTGATTCAAAAGGAGCTCCGCAGAAATAAAAATGATTTGATATTTTTTTCAGCAAAACCTTGAAAAGAATCATTTCGTCTAATTTAATGTAATATTGTATTAGCGAAGGATTCTATTGAAATTTCCATTTTCGACTAATCTTTACTACGAATCGGCTTACATTATGAATACCTAAAAATATGCGTTCGATAAACTGAAGATTTTTCCATCGTTTCGCTTGAGTAGATTTAAATACTTCATAATACATTTAAGCGTAATCTACTAATAAATTGATTTTTCATTAGAAATGTATGAACGCATATAAAAAACAACGAAAAATCATGCAATATTATGCATGAGATTATTTATGACAGTTTCCCTTGATTAATTTTTTTCATTTCAATAAAATTAATTACAAAATGATAAAATACCACATTTGCGCATGAAAACCAGCGTTTCCAGACTCCGTTTGGTACGCGATTTTTGTGTCTATTACCTATATTTGTAGTGATATAAGGCACAATGGGAATACATATTTATATACGTATTTGACTTGTGACTTCCTTTTATATTTTGGTATACAGACACCGTTTGCCAAGCGATTTTTATGTTAATACCTGTATTTGTAGTTATATAAGGCACACTATGATTATACATATACAAATTTGGCTTTGTGGCCTGTTTTTAAGTTTTGGTTTGGACTTTTCGTTTCACTTGACAATTTCGCTGTTAAGTACGGCCTACATTTACATATTTAGTATTGTCACAATTAGTATTGAAATATTGTAGTATTGGTGATGCTGAGATTGTGCGTTTGTTAAATACTTTAAAATGTTTGATTAGAGGCAAATTTAACCATAAATAGAACTTCTCATTTAAGCATGACAAACAGTCAATTTTACAGCAACTTCCCTGTACGTGGCAACAAATCTTTTTCACGAGGTTTAGCTATTTTAAAGCAACAGACGAAAATAACTTTAGTCGATTTCATAAACCTAATTGTTCTTATCCAATACTAAATATACAAATATAGAGGTATTTTACAATATTACAAGACAACGGCTATAATAATACAAATTTTGTGTTGTAATTTATTATTTTACTTATTAGCACTTTCATACATTCGGCCCTGTTCCAAAAACTATCCGGTTAGTACTGTACTAGCTGACAATTCAATGCAAAAACTCCCTGCTGGCAAAAATTATAAAAAAACTTTTAGAGCAGAATTTCATAGCAGTCGACCTATATTCCTCCCGTCAAAGCGAAGAGTTGTGTAATGAAGTTAGGTTGGTTAGCATACTGAGCAAGGGGAGGGGGTGGGGGGGATGAGAATGGAAGAAATAGGAGTGGGGTGGGGAAGAAGGCGGGGATAATATGAAATAACAAGAACAAGATGGTAGAAGGAGATGTGATTGAAATGTTCAAAAAGGAATCGATTTGTATTATGTTGGAATTTATTTATGGCTACGGGTGGCTTCTTTGGAATTTGAATTTTATTTAGCCATTGGGTATCCTGAACGTTGCGATGTTGGGATTTGTAAAAGAGCAGGTATTCGATTTGTCTCGAGAAAACACTAGTTTTTGTCGAAATTAAAATTACGTGAATTACCGTACAATAGTTTTAACTGTTTAAAACCAGTGAGACTATGGTTTCCCCAATTGGGTTATGTTATGAGGCTGAAGGTAATGTTGAGGGGAGAGATGGGGATGAGGAAGTGGGGACTGGAAACTGGCTGTTCAGATCTGGTCACCAAAAGCCATTTTTTTACATTAACTTCACATATAAATTTTTTTCCCTCAGGTCCTGTGGCACAATTGGGGATGTTGTTTGAGGGTGTTTTTAGGTAAAGGAAATAGAGAAACTTTTTGAAAGGAAACAGGTATGAGGGGTGGGTGTGAACCAGTGTGTCCGGGAGTGACGGATATTACAATATAAGTCCTGATGAAGAGGTCATAGTGACCAGTGATAACTTCTTGTCAAGGTTATCTCTAAAAGGTTTATACTCCAAGGAACCTAGCACTGACACATTGACAACTAAGCAGAATCAATACGATAATGTTAGCCATCGACTTTATGATTAGGAATCTCTCGCCTTTGCTTTATCATCGACTTATTATCTTTATCGACTCATTTGATCTAATAAATAAACGTAAATGTTTTGAACCATGAAAGTCTAGTGTTTGTTTTGCTAATAACATTGAAAAAGATGATCGAAATATGAAACAGAACAAGACATAGAAAAATTAAAAGGTAACGATCTCAACTCGGAATCGAACCCAGGATCGTTGTCTTACCAGGACAACGCCTCTAATAATAATAATTAAACACAATAAAATTATATATCCTGATAAAATTTCACTAATATACTAACCAAATGTGGTTTAGATTAGTTATTTTGCATGTAAAATTATATTACTGCGCGGAGAAAACTTACTGATATGAAATACTGTTAATTAATTAAAAAAACAACTGTTCAAATTATTCGTTTTACTATTAAAAATGGGACTGCAGGCCTGTAACGAATGAATTCAAAGAGTTCCTAACAACGTATAAGGTCAAAAGCGGATGTTTTTTGAGGACGACGGAACACATGTTCATAAAAATACTGATATTGATATTGACAAAGATTATTGGGAAAAGGACACGTGTTCTCGATATATTCTGAATGACTAATATTTTATAAGAAAGTTGGCATGCTGTGTCATTTTTAACGGGATCATCTTTCTCCGTGTGTGATAAACGGACACATCATGAAATGTGCTAATCAATTAATTTCTTGGGTAACCAAGCTGTAGTTGTTGGAATATTTGTTTTTGTCTCTGCCTATCTTAGTGAATTCTTTGGATTTTTTTAGCTATCTCTCATCATATTTGACATATCTGGGTGGACAGATATGTAGCGCTTAGACTCGAACAGAGCTCTTTTTGAGACCTGAAAAACAAAACGTTTGTTACCTTGTCTGTTTCTATTCTTATCCTGATGCTGTGCCTTCCTCAGTTGCTTCTTGTGTTTCATCCTCCTGTTCTGGAACCACGTCTTGACCTGCGTCTCTGAGAGACTCAGGGCGCTGGCCAGCTCTACACGCTCCGGGGTTGACAGGTATCGCTGGGACTCGAACCTCTTCTCGAGACCTGAAATGGTCAATGCTTTTACCATTTCTTTCACAATCTCCCAACCTTTCCAGCATCCCTTCATATTTATTTATTTATGTTATACGCTCATACAGGCTTTTATAAACATGGGATATATGTAATAATTTAATGGAACAGTAATCACGATGTAAAATTTGCTATTGAAGTTATATAGAACCCATGCAAAAATATAGAATTATGATAAAGTTAATTATTATTGAGGGATGTTTTTATAGCCTTCTTGTAACTTGTATTCCGTTTATTGCCAACGTGTGTTATTGCCAAAAAGTGAGAATCCAAGTGACTCAGTCCTGATCTTGTTCTTGCAATTAACTCCCCGCATATTCAATTTCTACCGATTTATAACAAGTTTCTCGTTAACGTTTTAAGTTTTAAAGTTCCAAAAAAAATAATGTTAGTTTTGAAGATAATATCCGTACATTCGTTATGCCGAAACGTTAATTTTACGAAATTCTATCAATACAAAAAAATCGTAAAATACGCTCCAAAAATTATTAAAAACATGTTTTCTTCTGTTATTTAATATGTTATAGGCATGAAAAAATTCACAGTGTATCTTTATGCAAATAAAGCATTTGACTAAATTTTTTTGCTCTACTTGTGTGTTTTGTCTACTTACGTGTTTTATTAAATATTTTCGCTTAGTTATTATCATTTTTAATACTAGCGCGCTCCCTCTAACATTCGTATTTACATATCTCCCTCTCAAACCATCTTTGAACGCTTAGTATAAGGCATTAAAAAGAATTCTAGTTGGTATGTTGAAAGAGATTAGGCTCAGTAAATCAGGGCGGTCTATAATTCCATTAATAATTTCATATTGAGTCGGAAACAAGTCTTCTATCTTAGATTTTAAATCATTTTGATCCTTTCAATTGGTTGTAATTTATAGTTTCTTTGTAGACCGTGTTTATAGTTAATATAATATATTAGAATTTAATGCTGATTTTTTTCAAAGGAATCGGAGTGCATTTTAAGTGAGGGGACGACTTGACTTGAAAATACAGAAGCATATTTATAAGATTTTAGACTCAACCTATCTATTAATTTTATTAAGGAGTATTGCGTAGGAGCGATAACATTTATTTTTTTAATTTACTTCTTATTGTAAATTATTTCTTTTCACTTGTAAATAACGTATTATCAACCCATTATATTAATTTATATTTTTATGCCATCTGCAATTTTAAAACAGGTTTTTATATATTTTTCTCTTTTCTTGTGCGCGTGTATTTAAATACGCGTGTATTTAAATGGAAAATTATATGTACAATGTATTTTGTTCATTTTTAAAGTTTTTTGTTATTTATTATGCTATCAATAATTTTTTTTTAATAAAAACCATTTGTTCTCACTGTATTATGCAGTAAATCAGAACGTTTAAATTAATAAATTATTCAAATTTATAAATTAATTAAATTAATGAAATTAATAAATTAATCAAATTATTAATTATTATAATTTATACATTAATTAAATTATCAAATAAATAAAATTAATACATTTAATGAATTAATTAAATTAATACATCAATGAAATAAATAAAAATTAATTAATTAATTGATTCAATTAAAAAAACTAATGAATTACCCGTCAATTGCGGATCTGAGAAAACTGTCCTGGCTTTTCTTCTACGGCAGTGCTTGAGGGCGGAGAGGGAGATGTCCGAGGGACCGAACAGGGCGTGGTATGGTAAACCTGAAAAAATAAATTCTTGTAAAATAATGTATGCATCTAACACGTCATATGCACAATGAGTCTCTACAAGACAAACGTTCATTCTATCCTCTCTATAAACGTTCCCTCCAAGCAGCATCCTCAAATATTTAGTTAACAATAAATCGTCACGGTGTCTTATGACCTTCACACAGTCGATCTATCTCTTCCTCGACCTGCCACTGTTGTCAGTATAAATGAAGATCTATCTATCTATTTCATCTATTTCATTATTAAGATCTATTTCACCAAATATTGATACTATCGACTTGGGATTGGTCTCATTTGATTCAGCATCGATAAAAACACACTAAACGGTAGGTACGTCACTCGACCTACTTTCCGGACAAGTATTTTTAAAAATTCCTCGTCTTCCCTCCTCCCCGTCTCTCCTTGTGTGCTTTACATTACATACCTCACTAGGTGTAACGTGTAATCTGTTCTGTGGTAGGTCACAGGAATTTATAGTAAAAATATTTCATTGCCATGTAATTGACAGATTTAGGAAATATCAAGTTTAGGCAAGTATTGATGGAAAAGAATTGATTAACTATGTAGTGTGGAGAAAAATCAGAAAAACAGTTTATTTATAGACATGTGGTTATAAAGACGACGATTAGGTAATATGCAAAATAAATATGATAATACAAAGTGAAAATGTAAGGCAGTACACAAATACACAGCTTAGTCCAGTGGAGTTGATTTTTATGAGAAAAAACATCATTTATGTAGAGTGCGATGCAATAAATAAATAAATAAATAACAAGTTCTATTTTATAAAGGTCTTCAATTTTCTCGTGATATTTTCACATTAGCCATTCGTGATGTTTTAGTTAAAGGAATGCATATTAGTTATTGCGTTGGTCTGTATTTGCAGTTTGTTGTATGCGTGAGGCGCTGTATACGTGTAGGTCTTTGAATGAAGGTTAACGTATATTTCGGTACCAAAAGTCTCTTTGGTGTCTTTAATATGGGTGATAGAGATTGATGATTTTGATACGTGTATTATTTTTATAATTGTCAGACATTAAGAATGCTCAAAGACTGGAAAAGCGACATTGTTGTATTACCTGAAGGGTTTCATAAATGATATGATTCGCAGGATTGCTTTTTGTAATTTTATCAAAAGTAAAAGCAATTCCCCTAAGCTCGCAAAACCATATCCTTTATGACATTGATACTAGGCAAAGTAGACGCTACGCAATTGATCTTGATCAAGAACATTCTTTCATAGTGTATTAAAAAATATACATGATTTTTTTAATAAGCTCTGTTAAAACTTCAATTTGTGCTTCACAGCGAAGCTTATCGTTAGTTATTATGCCTAAGTACTTAATGGAGTATGCGTGTTTAATTGCGTCACATTTGTACTGGTTTACTCTATTAGCATCACACGCGTGCATTACAATATCTGAATTGGATCTTGGCTGGCCATATTTGGTTTTATTTGCATTTAAGATGAGAAAATTACGATCTAATTTGATTCTTTTCACGATGTTTTCGATTTATACATATACTGCTCTCAAAGTTTCTTCTTTGATTGATATCACCGTATTATTTGCAAAGTTTATAATGGTCCTGTCATTATCTTTAAGTTTAAACAGATCTTTGATAAATATTAAAAATAGAATTGGACCTAGAATAGTGCCTTGCGGAACTCCAAAATTTATTTCTAATGGTTCACTTGTGTTTACAATGAGTTTAGTAATTTGGGTCCAATTTTTTTAAAATAGTTTCAAACCACTGAAGCTGTTTTATATGTCGTTATTTTATTATTTAATCATATAAACTTTCTAACACTTTTAAACCCGAATGTATGATAATTTTAATTTTTTTTAAATAAAATAAAAATTCCGTGATATTCGACCACGAGTTTCCCGACTTCAGTATTTATATGTGTGCACAAATACAAGGGAATCCACACCCCTCTGTAACTGAGTTCTAAGTTTCAAGTGACCCTTCAGGAAATCGCTTTAGCAATGTGTGAAGGAACTTAAGGGAAGAGTTTTAAAGGAGGATGTCCTTCAAGTATTCTATGAGAAGAATGAAATTAACGGATGTGTGATGTTGAATCTTTAATACTTGTTAACTTGAAGACCTATGGTCTATGGTTTATACAGAATGCATAATATAATCTTTTATCACAATATAATTTGTATAGCACCATTTTGCGAAATATATCATGAAGCGCTATATTCCCAAACATATTAATTTCGGTTGTCTGTGAAGTCCTGCGTGAAATCTGGTTCAACGAACTCTAATTTGAATTTAAGAGTCATTTTCAAAATTGGAACTAATTGTGAAAGAAAGGTAGGTACCTACTTATGATATAATATTTTAACACATTTTAAAAATCGGAACCCATTAGTCAAGATTTCAGATCTCGTGATTTTTCACGTTTCAGTTATTTATAAAACCATGCAATAATTTGATCTCTGGACTAGCTAAAGGTATTAAAAGCTTTTTTCGTGTTACTCTGAACAAGACTACCAAAGTGGTAGGTACTCTCAGTAACGCCCCAGAATACCAATAATAGTCAGATGCTTACTTCCCAACCTTCCTGCTCTGATCTCCTTATCAGCTTCACAAGATACCCCAATTAATAATATCATGATCCCACTGGGCCTTGTAGTTTGAGACTCTTGTATTTAATTTTTTTTTTAAATCTTATAAAAATAAAGATCCATTTTCTATTTTCAACCTTGTTGCGCCATTTCTTTGGTCGGCAAGAAGCCAATTTCAAAGATTTTTTGTGGTTGACTGCGGATTGAATCTCTCTCCCCAGGGACTGGCTCACTGCTGTGAACTTTTAAAATATCCTAAAATTTTTATTATTTTTTCTATTTGATTCTTTCTCAAGGATTGAAGTCAACCGTGCTGAGTAAATATCCGCGTGTGTGTGCGTGATTGACACCAAAATTTGATAGAATGCATTGTCATCGAGAACATGCATATCTTTCGAGTTTCAGCTCGATCGGGTATAGGGAAAGGGGTTAATTTCTGCTTTCAAGATTTTGTACAGGGTTTTCCAATAAGAGGTGTTATTTTGAATAGCCCGTTATTTCGGTAGATGTTACTTTTGAAGCTGTCATTTTTGACGTTTGACAAGTAAAAACTACGCCATTAATAAAAATGGAACGATACACGCTTCAACAAGGCATTGAAATTATTAAAATTCACTTGAATGAATCAAATGCAAATCATCTTTAGTGATGAGGCCCATTTCCACCTCGGTGGCTTCGTCAACAAGCAAAATTGTCGCATCTGGGGCTTGGAAAACCCAAGAGTTATTGTTGAAAAGCCTCTCTTTCCTCAACGTGTGACTGTTTGGTGCGGTTGATGGTTTGGCGGAGTCATTGGACTTTATTTTTTCCAAAAAGAGGCTGGAGCAACAGTTACGGTGAATGGATTGCGTTATCGAGAGATGATTAATGATTTTTTATAGCTGAAATTGTATGGTATTTATCTGGACAACGTTTAATTTCAACAAGACGGCGCTATGTGCCACACAAGCAACGAAACCATTGATCTTTTACGATTGAATATCAAAATAGCACCTCTTATTGGAAAACCCTGTATTCATTAATAGCCGAAAACAAAACTAAAATTCAAATAGATGTTAGGTATTTAAAAAGTGTCTCAATTGCGCAAATTGGATGTACTATGAAATTCCAAATTTTGGCGAATGTTTTGAGATGGGAGAGAGATGGGCAGAGCAAGGTTAGAAAAAATTTGAATGGAATCTCGTTATTTAACATACTAGCTATGGCGGTGAATTATTGAAGCGGTAACGAGAGTGTATTTCACACTTGTATGGCATGTAAGAGAAATCCCCTCAAGAAGTTAACGTCGTCCGTAAGTTCTTTTACTTTGGAAATATTTGAAGCGAGAATAAAATTTGGGTATAGAGTATACTTTATTAGTAAGCACAGTCTATTTGACTATTGATCTAGAGTTCCAGATGCTACAGAATCTTGCCCGTCGCAACACAAAATATATTCTAAAATACATTTTTTAAACACGATACATGAAAAATCACTGTGAGATATTGTTTACTATTGGTTAAACATTCTTTTGATTGGAGGGATTTGATAAATCTTTCATTTATAAATTTAGAAATAACGGCGCAAGTGCCATTTACGTACATGAATCTTATTGACAATCATAGTAAAATATGGTAAGAATGGAAAAATTATAAGATTATATAAGTTAACAAGAAAAAAAAACACGTAAAGTTATTAAAATAAATAAACAACAAGCAAAAATAAACAACAAAAAACTTGTTAAACAGTGATCTCATTAATTGCTAAATCGTTTAATCAGTTCAGATTCATATTTAGACAGAGGCATATTAAAAACATCAGCTATCATTGCATATGAGTTACCAGTGGCGTGTAATCTACTTATAACAGAATTGTAGCATGAAACCGTAGTATGATTGTTACAATAATACATATTAGGGAACCTTGATCTAACGTTAAGAACATGAAAGTTAATCAACGTTATTATTTTTGGGCACTCGAGGTGATAATTTACAATTTCAATGAACGTAATAAAACTCATACACAATCTATTGATTATAAAAGAATTCCAAGTCTAAAATTAATACTCTTCAATCATTTGCGTTGGAATCTTTCAATGATATTAATATGATTATTAACGATATTATCATGCAATAAAGAGTATAGGTCAAAAGAAAATATTGTTCATTTTCTCGGGCAAAATATCTTCACCTGGTATCAAAATAAAAAAAAATCTCACATATGTGACTAACTAACTAACTAACTAACCATCACGCCGTTTCCCCGCAGGGGTAGGAGAGAGGACAGACCGCCAAACAACTCGGTCTTGTCACACACTTCTTGTCTCATTCACATTCATACATCGTCTCATACATACTCTTCTATTATTCTGACTCTTGACATGGCCCGACTCGAGTATCTGGTTCACTTGATCGTGCCATGTCTTCCTCGGGCGTCCCCGACTTCTGCTACTATTCGCATTTGCATCATCTAAGCGTCCCTTTCTTAATCTTACTCATTACGTTTACATCAGCCTTTGCGGATCTCCACATTCTTCATACGACCAAACATGATTTTACCACACATACGCCTCAGGGATCTCATTTCAACAGCATTCAATCTACTTTCATCCTTTCTTTGCCAGTTCCATGCTTCACTTCCATACATCAGGGTAGGTAGCAGTACTCCATTATGGACTGCTAACTTCTCTTCTTTGGACAATTTTTTGTCCAAATAATTCTAGTCCTCTGCATTTACCCTTCTTTCAATATTTCTGTCAGCCTTCCCATCTCTCTAGAACATACTTTCTAAATACACAAACTCATCCACCTGCTCCAAGTATTCCTCATTCACAACTATATTGCACACTGTTTTCGTACTATCTCTTTCAAACACCATTACTTTAGACTTACTTACATTCATCATTAACTCATTCTTCATGCATACTTCGTTCATCCTGGAAACGAGAGACTATAGACATTCCATACTATTAGCAATCAGCACCGCATCATCAGCATATATAAAATATAAATGTCATAGACAACAAATTGAGTAACAAATAGACATTTGTTACTCAATCACCCAATAAAATTACTCGCAATTTAAAAATTTCAAATCGCACTTCTGAAAAGTTATTGTTTTCATTTGTACTCTTTATGCTCAGCATGATAGAAATATTCAGCCTTCGTTCCGATCTTTGCTCCTTTTTAGAAGATAGCGTAATATATATCGTGCCAGAGTATTTCGTAAAATACTTGAAAAAACTATTTACTTTGGCGGCTCTAAAATTAATGGTTTTTCATAAATTACCTTGAGAAAGAAAATACGGAGTTTCCACACTTTTATAAGGCCCCTGTCCCGTGTTGAGATACACCCCCAAAGCGCTCATTGCAGACTGAAAATATCCATCATGGGTAGTCATGGCGACAGGACCTCCATGACGAAACCCAGGACCTTCGGGAATCCCATAAGTCTGATAACCCAGCCTCTTAGGAGAAGGGCCTCTGTTATTCCTAACACCCTGAGAATCTAGTTCATAGGGATTCGAGATCTCGTGGAGTTCTGGTCTAGTTGTGTTTGATATTCTGTCGTTTTTGATATTGTTTTTGTTTCCTCTGAATAGTATGTCTTCAATCAGAAAGGATGTCTTGCAGTTTGGTTCGTCTGATCTGTTGTTTGAATTGTTGGTTTGTTGTTGGTCTTCTGGCATTATTAGCTGGCGGGTAGAGTCCATTCTTTTGTCGAAACCTTTGCGTAACTCCATGGCTTTAGTTTTTGATCATTTAAATACCAGATTCATTGGGCTATGTATTGATAGTTTCTTTAAGTTTTATCCGATGTTCTAACACACTAATAATCCAATTTTTCTCATCAAATTATGAAATATGTGTTAAGCCTGCTTCACAGTTAAATGCAAAAATGTTGATGTTTTAGTGAACCCGGAATATCGAGAATACAAACACTTTTTTTAATTTTATAGGCTGTATGTAACACCTAAGCACAATTATGGGGAATCGGTTTTTTTAACATCTGTAATGGATTGTCCAATTTTAAGTTAGCATGTAAGAATTTCGTTTGGTCCAATCCACTTCAAAAAACATTTTTCATGACTATAATATTGTTATAAATAATTGATTATAAAATCTGTATATTGTTCATTTACTAAAGCAACAATGGCGTTATTAAGTTTAGATTGATGTGAAGACTTTTACCCGATAACGTTACAAATTTTTAAGTTTATTACACTTTCACTAAAAATGTTTAAATAACGGTTTAATTGTTTCATTCACTTTCACAAAAAAACTCTACACTTAATTACCAAAGAGTTTCCAATACCGTACTATTAGAAAGTTTAAACCAAAATTTTATACCCTATTTTACACTTTTCTCCCTTTGTATATGTGAAGTTGGAAAATATTGATAAAAACACTCGATTAAAATTGTGTATATTTTGTTCTCTTTGAAGAAATCTTAATTTTTGGTTAAGTATTTAATTTTAAAAGTATGATTATTTCAGTTGAATGTTTACGATTTAATGGCGCCGTTTAGCTTCCGTTTCACGCGCTAACCTCTCTCAACTACCGGTGATCCAGCGTAAGACTGGAGCTCCCGGCGTGCAGGGGTGGGGGCTTGGGGGTAGTTGTTGGTTGGTTGGATTGCCACTGGTGGGGGGAGGGGCTCTAGGCTTGCTAAACACCCCTTCTCGATGGGAGAATACTCCCATTTGGCTACCCCAGTGATAGATTTTTCAGGGGTAGGTAACTGCGTGCGATAATCATCATTTTACATTGCAATATGTGGGTAAATAGGAACATTTTCAAACACGCATGGAGAGATGGGACTAGTAACATAATTAGAAATTTAAATCTAGCCAGCTCTTAGACGATTGGAGATGGCAACACGGTATCACACCTACATACATAAGTACACACTACACAACAATTTTAGATTACACATTTGCCCTGATGATGGACGCTGTAAACAAATCACTATAATTTTCAAAATAATTTTTAATTCATATGTCATACGGCATATATTCTGGTCTAGTAATGTGTAATTTCTATCACCTAAAAAATTCCTAAAATATAGTACTATAGGATTCATATGTCTTATACTGATTTATAAATGTGGAAATTCTAACTATACAATTGTAAATGTTCAAAATGCCCTGGAAAGAATCTCAGACTTGTGATGTCCCGAAAGAAACCATTCATCTGTTCTGAATGCAATTACTAATGTTATACAAATTGACCCTGCTAATAAATTACATCTTTGCGATTCTTTCAAGGATAAAGAAACCATCCTGTCACTTTAAATGCAATCAACAATGTTCTCAAAATTTGTTTTGACAGCATCGCCATTCCATTGTAAGAAATTATGTACTAAATACACAATTTGGCTGTCCTGAAACAGGAATCCTTCCCAGTTGGACAGACAAAGGTTAATTTTGTTTTGTATTATTTGTAATATATATTTTTTTTCTTATTATTTCTGGCTTTCACCCTTCAAGGGTGTTCTTGGCCATCATTTAAAATTATTGAGAAATGAAAAGTGAATTTAAATATTAATTTTATTTAAATAGGCAAATTTCAAAATTATAATGAAAATTGGAGTCGAGTTCAGACTTAGAAGAGATGAGATGTTGAATGGAGGGGAGGCAATTTTAGATAAGGCTTGATAGAAGAGAGGATATTTTTTTAGAGAGGGACAACCAAAAAATATGTGATCTAAAGTTCCCACTTCTAGACCACAGAATGTACAATCTGGGGAGTCAACGACGTGAATTTTAAAAAGATGGGAAGGAACGGAACAATGTCCGATCCTCATTCGAATGAGTGAAGAAATTTCTTTTTTGGAAACATGAGGGAAAAACCACGGTTTTGATGGAATAGTCCTTTGTATTGAGGCATAGCAGGCTCCCTTGGATTGACTAGCAATGTGCCAATACTCCGACCAAACATTGCGGGATCTATCTTTGATGATGGAAAAAATGTCGGATAGGGGAATGTGGTTTACGAGGGTAACAACAAGGTTGGACGCTCCTTGTTTTGCCAAGGCATCCGCAATATCATTACCCATGATACAAACATGTCCAGGAATCCAAATCAGAGTTACAGTTTTACCAGAGCTTTGAATGGAGGCTATCATCTCTCGAATAAGGCATACAAAGTGATCATCAGGATGAAGAAGAGGACTGGATTTAAGTTTTTGGAGGGAACTGAGGGAGTCGGAGAGAACGAGGGAATGTTCAAAATTATTTTTGATTATATATTTGAGAGATTCTATTATTGCAATACACTCGGCTGAAAATATTGAAAATTGATTTGAAATTGAATGAAATATTCTGTCATTAGAATTATTGTGGTAAACGTTAATACCTATACCACAGCTAGGAGAGTCGGGAGATTTGGATCCATCAGTAAATAAAAGAGAAAAGTTGGGCCATTTAGATGAAATAATGTCATTAAACATATTATTGACAGTTCGGGCCGGGAGATTGGAATGACTTTTAAGGATTCCGATCCCTTCTATTATTGTTGGGGATAGGGTGACGTGACTATATTTTAATTTGTATAAGGGAAGTAGATCATTTTGGATGATGTGAAGCTCTGAGAGAGACTTAAAATTTGTACAGATGTCAGGAAGAGGTTTAGTTGAAGCTCTGATTGTAGATGAATGAGTTGAGTCAATGAACAATCAGACGCTGGGGATAACCTGATGACATTTAGAATTTAAACATTTAAGAACAAATTTGTCAGCAAATAGTTGACGCCTTAAATAAAGAGGAGGATCAGAACATTCCACTTGAAGGGAATTGATGGGTGACGATTGCATCGCTCCAGTTATAATTCGCAAAGATTTAGATTGAATTTTGTCTAATTTATCAAGTACATTTTTTGAGGCAGTACTAAAAAGTGGGCAGGCATAGTCAAGATGGCTTTGAATAAGTGCGTTGTAAAGCAACTTAATGCAAGTAGGGTTAGCACCCCACCAAACGCCAGATAATGATCTGATGATATTTAAATTTTTTTCGCATTTAGTAACTAAATTATTAATATGGGAAGACCATTTAAGTTTCCTATCAATGTAATTTATAAATATATAAAATAAATAAATAAATTAAAAGTTCTTTATTGGATGTTGAAACATTGTAAAATAATCAAAGAAACAACGTTGTACAGATAAAAAAAACTAGTTATGTTTTTACGCGCTATAGAAATCTCAAAGTGGCAAATAAAAAACACGTCAATTGGAGTGCTTTCAATTTCATAGTTTCAGTACTAAACTGCCACACGTCGTGTAAATTTGTGTGCTACCTCTAAGTAAATTGCATTAAAAAGTGACAAAATTTCTCGTGTGTGACGAACTTGTGTTTTAATCGCTAGTAAAAGTCAAATCAAAACGTTTTTTCGATTATCATAAATAATACAGTTGTTTACCGTCCGAAGATTATATGCGAAATAGAGAAAATGCAAGGACGACCAGAGTACTTCACTGTTTAAAGGAATATAATGACTCTGTTTATTTATATGCTTGCGGTAAAACAACATAAAAATCAGCAGTAACAACGGAGGATCAACAACAATCGCCACCATTTGTCAAAAGTGTTGCTCTATTATGGCGCTTGACACCTCACATCCGTCAAGCACCCAGACCTGCTGTACCTACTCTAATCAGCCTCGGTGTAGTATTCGACGCAACTTTTGAATACGAAAACGCTGCCCGGTTCTATCGTTTATTTCGTTCATTCGCCTAAATTTTTTGAATTTCTATCATTGACGTAAATGAAAAATTAAGTTACCCTATTTCAAAAGAGTTTTGATGATATGCTTTATATTCCAATCCAAGGGCTTTATTTCTCGTTACAAAACTTAGTTCATTGTCCATGTTTCCAAAACATGACAACAAACCACTCTTAATTTTTCTATAATTAAGATTCACATTTACACAACAGTTTCTTCTTCCCAGTGAAAGCACTCCTGGATATTATATGTTATCACGGCAAATGTATAGCGATTTGACGACAAAACAAAGAATTTTCGTCGCGATGAAATAAAAATCGTTTATTCCTGAACACCTTACGAATAAATTAAAAGTTTATCAGAAAAGCTTTTAGTTTATTCGTAAGGCCTGCAATCCCGTTTTTAACGAGAATTACCAATAATATAAAGAGATTCTTAATAAACTAGCAATTTTTATAATGTCATCCAATTTCAGAGAAGTGTGCGAGTGCCACCAAAAGTTGATAGAATGCATTGTCATCGACAACAAGTCGATTAAGTTAAATCCTCTTCATTAATACATTAATTTAACAAAACAAAATCGAAATTCAAATATACGTATTTAAAAAAAGAACATTTTAACCCGAACACCACAGTTTTGCCATCCGTATTCTCCTCCACCCCCGGGGTGGGTTGGTACTTGTTCTATCCACCAACCCAGCGAATCGCAGCTCACAGCATCAGCGGGTGATCAGTAGGTAATCAGCTATCGGTAATCATGTTACTCTGATCCTGATTAACCCCAGATTGCGCCAAATGATATTTAATCAAACAATTAAAAATGATTACTCCGCTTGCGGTACCTACTTATATGCCGTACCTAGGTAATGTTACAGATCTATCTATAGGTTGTCATTGGCAGTATTTAGTGAAATACATAATCGAAATATTCGATTATATTTACGCATTCGAATTATTTAGATTATATTTTAATACATAATCGAAATATTCGATTATATTTTAATACATAATCGAATTATTCGATTATATTTTAATGAATAATCAAATGGTGTTTAGAGTTAATTGCTCGTATATCGGCTGTACAATATTTGGATATCATTCCCTTTTTCAATTTGGTAGGCAGGTATAGGTACCGCCGCCCCGGAACAGTGTATTAGATGACCAAAACCTCTGCCATAGGTCACTCCAAGTCGTTGTGACTTAGCAGGGGAGGCTGGGTTCATAGGTAAGGTTTTTTTTTCTGTCTGTTAAGTCTGCGGCGGATGCTTCTGCCCACTTATAGCGTGGCGGCCCGTATCAGGAAACACTGGTTTAGGGAGATCATTTGACCTCTCCAGCAGAACTCTCTCGACCCAATTGCTTTCAACCGCAGTGGAAGGGATGAATTCACACGTTTGTCACTCCCAGACCCACTTATCCCCAGATTCCTACCCAGCCCATCACACCTTTTTCCTTCCCTGAAATTTATCTCCGTCATTTCCTTGAAAAGACTCTCCACACAGCATCCCCAAAGATGACATATTCCACGAGGAAACTTATTTTCCTTAAAACCTCATGTGTGGAGCTACTGCACTGAGAAAAATGATCCTGTTGAAAAATTGACAGCATGCCAACTTCCTGAAAAAATATTAGTCATTCAGAATATATCGAGAACACGTTTTATTTACCCGATAAGTATCATGACGGAATGCGAAAAAATCAGTGTGTCAAAATGAATAGCAGTATTTGTATGAACACGTGTTCCGCCGTCCTCATAAAGCATTTTTCGTCGCTTTTGATTGATACTTTGTTAGGAAGTCTATCAATTCATGAAATACTGTTAATTTATAAAAAATTTGGTCAAATTATTTGTTTTCTTCTTAAAAATGGGATTGCAGGCCTAAAACAACTGAATTGATACATACTATAGTACATTAACACATACTATTGATACATATATAGTATAGGCAAAATACAACGGGTCGCTTATGTACTCCATTAATGCACACCAGTTTTGCACAACACTATTACACGTACACTAGAGTTGTGTGGTTTAATCAACTAACGACATAAATAAAGTTAGAACCGGACTATAATAAATTCAAAAATAAAATAAACTTCACTACCGCGAACTAGAATGACGATGACATCTCACTATATTACTTTATATATTATTATAAAAAAAAACAAAAATCTGTTCACTTTATATATGTTTTTATGATTTTTTTTCTTCTATTTACATATGTTTGTTAAGTTTATTTATTTTTTCCCTTTACACACGAGTTTTTGACTCTTGTATAGGAAAATATGTTAACTTTTATTTGAAATATGTAAATTTAAATAAAAAATGAAAAATGTATTATTGTGGCAATTACACTACGGTCTCGGGCTACAATTCTGTCATAAATAGATTACACACCATTGGTGACTCTTATTCTAATGTTGCTGATGTTTTAAATATGCTTCTGTTAATATATATATTCTGCTAATATAATGCTGAACTAATTGAACACTTTAGCAGTGCATATTTTAAAGAGGTCAGCGAATAACAGGTTTGTTTTAGTTTCTCCGCAATGGAGTGCTGGTACGTACTCTGATGTATGACAGTCAGAGATGTGCAAAATGGGTACCCAAAACCATTTGAAATGCAAAATGGAAATGGGTCATAACTTTTCCATTTGAAAATGCAAAATGCAAAATGGTTTTTAGAAAAGCATTTCAAATGCAAAATGCAAAATACCTATTTTCAAAATGCATTGAAAATGCAAAATGGTTTCTCAGGTTCAAAATAATTATTGAATTTTTAAACAACTTTGTCATTTAATAATGGACATCAATGTAGAACAATTTGTGGAATAACAAATCATACATACTGATATGTCCTGTGTAAAAAACAATTGTATTTGAGTGGAATATAATAGAATCTATTATTAACTAAATATTGTCATTTTTAATGATTTTTTCTTAAGGCCATCATCATTTGTGTAGTAACTCTCTAGTGAGGGGACATCCACCAGTGAACAATAAAGAAATACAGGACAGTGAGACAATCAGACAATATAAAATGTTGTTTTCTAGTGCGCACCCATTATTTGACCATAGATTGTCACAAAAAACTCCAAGCAGGCGCACTAGAAAACCCACAGATAAAATAATACAAATTTGAGAAAACCAATATATAGTCTATATTATGTAGGTATTATGTAGCCTTAGCCATTATTAGATTTAAGAAGAACGAGCTTCTCAAAAACATCATCACTCATCTTTCTTCTATGAGGTCTCATGATTATACCTCCATTTGAAAAGAGACATTCAACTGGTGCTGAACTCGGAAGACAAGTATTGCATTTGATGAACATGTGCCTAACAATAGAGTAAAAAATTTGCTCGGGACTAATATTGGCAACGTAAAAAATAGAAACTGCTATCTAAAATTTTATATTACAGCATCATGGCCCAGTGTTCACTATTTGAATCTGTATTTTTTTAATGGTATCACTTAATTGCCAGGGCTCCTACCAAGTAGCAACTTGACAGACGTAAATTATCTCTCATAGCGAGGTTGAGGACCGACTGATATACGGGGCCTATGATAAAAAGATGAGTGGAGATAACAGGAAGAATGTTGCTAATAAGCATTTAAAATGGGAAATGCATTGAGAAAAGCATTTAAAATGCAAAATGCAAAATGGTTTTTAGAAAAGCATTTAAAATGCAAAATGCAAAATACCCATTTTGCATTTTGCATTTCCATTTGAAATGGATTTATTTGAAATAAAGCACATCTCTGATGACAGTGATGCATGGAACTGGTAGAGAAAGGATGAAAGGTGACTGAATGCTGTAGAAATGAGGTCCCTGAGGCGTGTGTGTGAAATGTTGAGATCCACAAAGAATGCATGGCTGATGTAAGAATTCCAAAATTAAGATAGATTAGATGGTTTGGGCATGTAGATCAAATTAACGAAGAAAGGATTGCAAGAAAAATATATAACGCAAATTTGAATGGTAGAATAAGTCGGGGACGCCTGAGGAAGACATGGCACGATCAAGTGAATTAGATACTTGAGTCGGGCCGTGTCAAAAGTCAGAATAATAGAAGGACATATATGAGACGATGTATGAACGTGAATGAGGCAAGAAATGTGTGCCAAGACCGATTTGTTTGGCGGTCCATCTTCTCTGCGTAAACCTGCGGGGAAAAGGCGTGATGGTTAATCAGTTAGTTACTTATATAATCTCATAATATATAATTTCTTTCTAAAATACAACAAACGCATATGTAAATAACACTTGTGCCGTTAATTATAAATGATTAAAGGCAAAAATAAAATTACACAATCAAGTTTTAAAAATAATTCACAAAATTTTGGTAATTAAACATAACTTTATTGAGTGCTGTAATATAATACCATATTATGAATACGAACCAAATTCATTTTTAGAAAACCAATTTTATAAAATATATTATGATAAAACTATACTTACAGACCGAACGATTAGTCATAATAGACCCGATATTGTTTTACGTGACAAAATTTAAAAAAAAAATTATATCATTGATGTCGTTATTCCAAATTCCTGTAATATTCAAAAATCTGTTAATGAAAAAATAAGAAAATACACAGATTTAGGATATGAGATAAAAAGAATTTGGCATTCTCAGACTATAACAATATTACCAATAGTTATTTCGGCTACTGGCATTATACCTAGCTCTCTCATTCAAAATTTAGGCGTATTAGATCTATAAAAAAATGTATACATAAAAGTGCAAAAATCCGTCATATTAAATACATGTAGGATAAAGAAATATTTTTTAAATATTTATGTTGAGGGATCAGTAGGATTTATAGGCCCTGTTAGAAGTTCTACCGAGCCGAACCCTCTGATATGAAAATATCTGGAGTCGGTGAATTATTTTCCCATTTGATCTCTGGTGAGTTGACGTGTTGTTCTTGTATTGTTTTGTATTTATCATGCTTATATAATGCACTTGCATAATGTGGATTGACTAAATGATCATTTGTGGAAAAGTGTGTGGAAGGGTTTAGTTTTTCCTGTGGGGAAGATTTAACCCGGACATAAAGTCGGAAGAAATCAGACGGGATGTAAAATACATTAAATTCATAACCAAATTATTTAAAATATAAATAATTACAAAAAAGTTACTCGTAGAAAAACACTCTTTTATGAAATATTTATATTTATTGTTCACCTCGCGATTGAAGATGTCCACTTTTAATACTATGTTATAGTTAAAATAAAATAATAATAATAATATTTGAAAGATTTGTAAAGCGCCGTTTTTCACCTCAAATACATAATATATTTCCACTTATATCACCTATTGCCTACTAACTAAAGACCAGTCGAACAAAATTATATACTCCGTTTAAGCAAGAATTTTGCTTACAGCTTTTTTTGCATCGATCCACTAATGATTTCGACATATCAACAAGTCGTATATACCTCCATTACATTGGTAATGGTAATAATAATGTTGTAATGATATGTAGTGATTACCTAAGTGGGGTGGGTAATATCCAAAATGGTTTCGGCTTAACGCCCATTGGATAATGCCGGGGGTGGCACGCTGTGATTGGTCGGCGGGGATAGGACACGCCCCTCATCCCCTGCTACAGGGATTAGGATAGCGGAGGAAATCACGTAGCCGGGAATAAATGGAAATTGTTCTTATTTTGAATTTGAATTTTAATGGATTTTAAATTGAATTCGGAATTTAATGGATTATGAACAAGATGAAATATTTGTTTCTTTCTGTTAACGTGTTAGAAAAATATTTTCTGAAGACAGTATTAGCGAATCTGAAACGAAAATCAGAAAAAGATGTCGAAGTATGATGCATTTAAATATTACCGAAGTCATTAAAATAGTGGTAAAAGTCCCGGTAAGGTTGAGGCCCTAGGTTTAAATCCTATATCCACTTCATTCATACATGCTTGAATGAATGAATGAATGAAGTGGAATCTTAGAACTAGAAATTAAACCACCTCCCGACATACGATCGAGCTGAAACTCAGCAAATAGACTCGCTGTCGATGACAGTGCATTTTATTAAACTTATGCGGAAATATACGCATTTCATTGAAATTCAATGATATTACAGCAGTTTATATATCCAATCGGGATTTGGCGTGTTTGACTCCAGTCCTTGGGGAGGAAGGTTCAATCCGCAGTAATTTTTTTTGAAAATGTATTTTTTATGTTTTAAAAGTTCGCAGCAGTTAAAAGTCAACCAATCTCCAGTCAATGCAAAAAATATCTTAAGGCGATGCCACACGCAGTAATGCAAAATCATGTGTTTTTGGATTGAAAATTTGGTCACCTAGAAATGTTTCAGATGCTTTAATTAAATACTGCAAGTAGAATACATTTTGGCCTTTGAAATGATCGTGTATTTTTTAGATAAGTCTTTTTATAAGCCCAGAAAAAAATAATGTATAAGACCTATGAAAACTGCTATAAAGTTCAAAATCTCCTACTTTTCAGTTTTCAGTTTTAATTTTATTATATAATGTGGCAAATTAAGTTATTTATAAAAATATCGAAAAAAAAAATTATGTCTGAACATCCACAAAATAAAATAAAAGGCATATTTTGGCCACGTTTTTTTCTTGCATAAATCAAAACAGGCGGATGGTGTTAAGCGGGAATTTAAACCTAATCGCCATCTACGTAAGGGTTGTTATTGATAGCGGCTCAATTTAAAATATTACACGACGTAGTGCATTGCCTTAAGTAAGTACTTATTAAAAATGGTTCAATAATTTTTTTATAGATTGATTTTTGTTACTTTGATTTTAACATGGTACCTACCCACGTATTGAAAAAAATCGATGTGTTCTTTTAAGCATGTTTCTTTTGTTTTGAAGGTCAAGTGTGTAAAATTTCATCAATCTCGGAATGAAACTGTAGATTTGTATAAAAATCACATCCACGCCACCTGCCCGGTGCCCACTCGCCCGCCACTAACACCCTTATTTGTGTAAATAGATTTATTATTATTGAAGGAAAAATAAGGCTTAATTTGTAACTCTCATATCTTAAATTACCACGTCTTATGAAGAGGCCAATAAAAAATATCCATCCCTCAACAAATTGTCGTTTCCGCCACTGTCTAAGGGGTTGAAACGCTCCCAGAGTACTGCAGACTACAGCCCACAGCGCCAGTGGGAGGCAGTGGGCGGTAGGGTGGGATGAGGAGGCGGGGGAGGGGGAAACTCCCCCTGGACCGGATAGTCGGGCTAATACGGCGGCTCACACGGCTTTGTGGAATAAACGGGCTGAAGGAGAGGAAGGCTGGGAGCCATGGGACCAGGGACAAAACTAAAAAATTAAATTTACTATCTAATCACAATAATCTATAAACTCCGACAGTAAATTCAAGCTTTGGACAAAGACACTACCAATACCATGCTATAAAAGATTTCAACAGTGTGAAAATTGAAATTAAAATTAAGGAAAATAAAAATAAATTCCCACACAAAATTACAAAATGGATTAAAGAACAAAAAAGACAATATTACCAAAATGTCATAGCATAAAATAAAAATAAAACCTACACGTAACACAGAAAACCAATATAAACACACATCACTCACAAACACACAAGATTATATATTAAATGTATTATTTTCTCTTTAAATGTATTATATAGATTATATTTTCATATTATAAAATGAAGGCCTCAGCACGGGCAAGCCACACAGTGAGGCCAACATTCCTGGAAAACTTTGAAATGTAAAAAAATATTGTACCAAATTAAAAAAAAAAAAAAATCATCAGCAAACAATTTTTTCTCTTCAGGTATCATAGATTATCGGAGGTTGGTTATCATAAGATAAGTATTTATCCGGTAGGCTGTCACCCATAATAATTCAGATGTAGTAATCTACCTACCGCAATTGTGAGGGCGGGTTGTTTTACAGAAATTGAACAATTTCAAAGTTAATATTCATGTTCCATGAAAGTCCTGTTCAAGTACTGTGAAAGAACCGGGCCATGGCGAAATAATAACATATAACTTGAATTTGAACATTTTGATGAATTTTTCACATTCTGTAAAAAACCATCCTTAGTAATAATTATAACAGCTGTTAAGACGATGTAAAATATTCATTTATTTATTACACGCCCTTGTGAGCTTTTCTTAAAAAAATTACAAGATAATGACAAAAAGGTTAAAAAGAAACGCACAAAAAAATTTACATGAACAATATAAAACACAACAGAAAAATGACAAAAAAGTTTGCAAAAAAACACAGTTATTCATAGTTAAAACTGTGAAAAGGAACTATGAATCCTCACGCGTATAATTGAATATAAAAGATTTAACAAAACAAAATAGTAGAAGCGTAGAAGTTATATGGGTAAATGGGTCTACTTGTGTCTAGAAGCATAAAAGTGATAGAATAGTTTTAAGATGTCTAATAAAAATAAATAAAAAATCTGTTTTCCTTCCAGCTAAAAATCATTTACAATAACAGTTATGTTAAATGTGTTTTACCATACCTACCAGAAATTAGAAATGTTCTTCCTACAAAATACAGAACATTTTTATTTTGTTTTCATTTTTAAAGAAAGACGAACATTCCCGGATAATGAATAACCTGACAATATTTGAAAATCTCCTACTACCACCACATTAAGCGGAAAATGGTCCTTGTATTGTGATGGTGGACTTAGCCTGCCGATAAAATGAACACATTACGCCTGGGTGGGACCCAAACGCGATGCCAACTCAAACACTGACTGATAAAGATTTACACATCATCACTAAATAGTTTAAAACAAAGATTTTTACACACATCAATTTCAAAATAAAATTCGACTGTCGTGAACTCCTGCAACTTATAAACATACATACACCGACAGTAACAACACGACAAAATACAATATTCTACAGCAGCACACATAAGCGTAACTACATTGCCCACTCTCCGATACAACGACTTCACACCATGGGAAATCATTACTTGGCAAGTTTTGTGGATCATTTAAAACATTTATTTCAACAATACTCCTAAACACATCATGTAAACCTAAAAATAGGTGTAATTTTCTGTTTTTGTTTCTTGTGTTTGTATGACTTGTTGCATAGCTTTTATCAAATGTAATTTTATTCTTATTTTTTATGTTTCAAAGTATCCGTCAAATTAAAATTATACTACCAACCATGTAAAAGCCCCCTGGGCGTTAAATAAATAAATAAAAATGTCTTTTAAAAACTCTTTTTTTTTCGCTTGACTAAGGATTGAACCTTCCTACCCAAGAACTGGAGTCGACATCTCTTCCAACCTCACCAAATGCCATTGAGTAGGACTGACATTTATTTCGTATATTAACTGTACGATAATATCATCCGATTTCAGAGAAATGCTTTTGTGTGGGTGATTGCCACCAAAAGTTGATACATTGTCATCGACGACAGTTCTATCTGCCGAACTGAAGCTTTCTACATTTGTTTTCAGTCATAACAGAAAACAAAAATTAAATTCAAATATGTATTTTATATATATTAAAAAAAAAGGTTCTGGAAACTGGGCAATAAACCAATTAATTTCTTCCAACGCAGTTTAACACCCTTGAAATGAAATCCTACATTTTAACAATTTTCCTTTTTAAGTTAAGCAACTAGTACATTTTTACCGCATTCATAATATAATTAGTGGACAAGTACCTACTTACGTATTATGCTGTATCCACATTTTACTTTACCAAATAAGATATAGTTTATTTCGTCTTTCTCCACCTACCTACCTATTATACAGTTTTCCTGTATAATAATGAATACAATAATGCAGCTATATCAACAGTATAGCATATAACTATGATATGTACCTATATATAATACTAATTTTATTATTTTCCACTTCGAAAATAAAGGGTTTTTCAATAAGAGGTGTTATTTTGAATAACCCGCTATTTCGGTAGATGTTACTTTTGAAGCTGTCATTTTTTAACATTTCACAAGTAGAAACTATGTACGTTATTACTAAAAATGGAACGATGAACGCTTCAATAACGCATTAAAATTATTAAAATTCACTTGAGTGAATCAAATGCAAGTCATCTTGAGTGATGAGGCCCATTTCCACCTCGGTGGCTTCGTCAACAAGCAAAATTGTCGCATCTGGGGCTCGGAAAACCCAAGAGTTATTGTTAAAAAGCCTCTCTATCCTCAACGTGTGACTGTTTGGTGCGGTTTATGATCCGGCGGAGTCATTGGACCTTACTTTTTCGAAAATTTTGGCTGGAGCAACTGTTACGATGAATGGATTGCGCTATCGAGAGATGATTAATGATTTTTTATGGCCGGAATTGGATGGTATTGATCTGGAAAACGTTTACTTTCAACAAGATGGCACTACGTGCCACACAAGCAACGAAACCATTGATCTTTTACGATTGAATATCAAAATAACACCTCTTATTGGAAAACCCTGTAGAGTCACGTGGGGTAACCGTGCGCAATTTTTACATTGGGATTTTTGTATTAAAAAGCCTTAGGTACTTTACTCAATTTTTTTGTTTATTAATATGATCGATTATTAAGGCATCTCAAACAACCATAAAAACCTCGTATGGTTCATAAATCAAACAGTTATATAAAAAAGTTTACATGCATGTCGATTGCGTACACTTACCCCGTGTGCGGGGTAAGTATACGCATACCGTAGGGTAAGTGTTCGCACCGCAAAGAGTTACCCCCCATTGCAATTATCAAACTTAAATTGCCCCTTATCGTAGTCTGTGCAGTTCTCATGCCACCATGCTTTACACACAATACATTCTATCCAATGTTCTGTTGGTGGATCTCGATATTTCTCCTTGCATTGTGGGCAAAAATAGTCCTTAGAAGCCTGTTTTGTGCGCTCTTTATTTATTTATTTATTGGATGATTTGTATAGCGCCGCTTTTGTGAGATATCACCTCAGGGGCGCTTATATATTTATGCACGCTGGAATCTCCCGCCTTACGCTTTGTGGTGTGAATTTCTTGAAAAGAGGTGGTCGTCTGATTTCCATGGTTTTAAATATTGGTTTTCGGACAATTTTTGCATCTGCATCTGTCTAATTCTGCTGAAGTTTCTTTTTATAGGGACTTAAGATAATTATTTCAGACTTGCAAGTATTTTTCAGTTTGCGTAAAACCGCCGAACTTGAACAACGTTAAACCCAATAGCTCTCGCAATACTTGTGGGAGTAGTCTGTCTTAAAGCTAAAATAGGGTTATGTTTTAGAAATCCATACACCCAATCCTTGCTAGCCGTTTTTATAATGTTGTCAAATCTGTTCTCGATCTTGTTGATTTCAGCATACTCGTAAACAATTTTTCTCATTATCTGCATAGTCAGGCCGTAGAACATTTCGTCAGTTTTTTTACAATAATCTACGATTTCGGCCTGAAAATAAATGAATAATTATTAGATCAATAGTTTCACAAAAAAATGATATCTGCACGATAAATTGAGTATCTATTTATCTAAAAATCTACCTCTTTATCTGGTGTAAATGTGGGACGATATCTCCCCATTGAAGTTGCTATTAATTTTAGTTTTAGGCGTTTACGCAGAGTGGCTTCACTGATCCCAACAATATCTGCACCAGCCCGCTGACTCTTCCCCTCTTTCATAAGCCTTTTTGCAGTTTCTTTTTGCTATTTAGTGCAAACTGACCTCTCCTGGTGCTTTCTCACGTACACACGTGGCATATTTCACTGGAAAAAAATAACGAGAGTTGAAATATTATTCTATTAAATCAATTTAATCTATCGGGGTAAGTGTTCGCACTCGTCCAACTGCGAACGCTTACCCCAGCACACTTACCCCATCACACCAAAATTCAATAATCTTTAAAAATCAGATTAGTGGTTATCTTTATTAGAATTATCACTTTGCACCCGTCTAACTAACAATATTTCACTAAAAATTATCGTAGACCACGTCGCTCTAACACAGCTGGTTACACAATAGCACACATCGGTAACAGAGTAGAAAAATTTAAGAAAAGCACGAAAAAAAGTAATTTACCTACCAGTTTTTATTGACAAATCAGCATCCACTGTACACATGTCCTGCTTCGGCGCGATCTAGAAGGCTACTGAATTAAGGAACGCGCGGGCGCTTAACAGGCACAATCTTGTCGGAAACATCACTGCGAACACTTACACTCCGCGTACGGTTACCCCACGTGACTCTATCATATTAAAACATATACAACATTTAAAAAGTTCTTAGAAAAATGGTCCCATGGACCCCAGGTTTCCTCTTTTGGTTGATTTTCGCCGTATGACAGAGTTAAGCGCAGGTTTAGTGATATTAGCGACCGAATATTGCCCACGATCGCAAGGAAAAACGGTACAACTACAATTATAATTTGATGTAATGAAATGTACCATTATCATCATATTCGATCTTCACGATGAATTAGGCTGCCAACTATATAAATTCTTTACCCATTAGACATTAGAGCTACGTTGCGGCCGCTCATTTGGTATGCCGGAATGGTAGATACTAAATTACTTACCCATTAGACATTAGAGCTACGTTCCGGCATCTCATTTGGTATGCCGGAATGGTATATACTAAATTCTTTACCCATTAGCCATTAGAGCTACGTTGCGGCCGCTCATTTGGTATGTCGGAATGGTAGATACTAAATTCCGTACCCATTAGACATTAGAGCTACGTTCCGGCATCTCATTTGGTATGCCAGAATGGTAGATACTAAATTCCTTACCCATTAGACATTAGAGCTACGTTCCGGCATCTCATTTGGTATGCCGGAATGGTTAATACTAAATTCTTTACCCATTAGACATTAGAGCTACATTTCGGCATCTCATTTGGTATGCCGGAATGGTAGATACTAAATTCCATACCCATTAGACATTAGAGCTACGTTCCGGCATCTCATTTGGTATGCCGGAATGGTAGATGCTCTCAGTGTCGCCCTGGTAATACCACCATTCTGATTCAAAACATTTCGCGTTGTTTTAAATGTCTTTAGACATATTTAGTGACCATGTATGAAAAGTCAGAGACCTACTACCCAACAGATTGCTTCATCTTCTTCACCTCTACAGTTCAGCTTTCCAATTCGGGATGCCATGGATCTACTTGCTCCGGGCAGTTGGGAATCTTGTGTGATCTGGGAATCTTGTTGATTGAATGCTGATGTTTTATTGATTTCTTGGAAAGTTTTGGAATTGTCAAAAGTGAATTTCACACAAGAGACCCAACTATCCGAAGCCAATGGGACTAAGGCAGCGCCAAATAAGGTATCCCTATTGTGAGACAAAGTTGGGTAGTAGGTAACGGCTGTATTTTGTCTCTAAACAAAGCTAAAGCTATTTCAAGCAACGCGGACATTTCGATTGCGACCAGGGCGATGCTGAGAGCAGTTTTCTACCTCTGTGGCAGTAGGTACCTACTTACAGAACAAATACTATTAGATTTTATACCCTACATGAGATTACATACTAGATCTCTAACTCGCGAATTCTTCGAACAGTGCCAAGTGCCACTTTGAATCTGACAAAAGAGCGTGTGGAGCGCGCAGGCACATTAAATTCTATCTTAAATTGCCACTACGGGCATTGAATATTATTGTTAACTAATTTATACAGGAATAATGCATCTATGTGATGCCTTCGTACGTTCAATTACACTTAAAATATTATATTAAAACAAAAAAAAAACTCAACAGCATCTCAGTAAACAATTAATACTTGGTCACTTTTACTACTGAGTGGTACAAACACATCGCCTCCCAGTGCGAAATGTTACAGAGCGGCTCCCTTGCAAATTGCTCTTTATTGACAAGAAGATATTGCGTTTTGGGCCACCCCTTACCGAATTTACCCGCGTCGGAGGCACCGTGTACAATTGTACCCCATGTACCGACTTGTGCCCCACTGCTGAGGGTTTGAGGTACAAAAAGACAAGTTTGCAATACGTAATGACTACGTTATTAGATTTTACTTGCCGAGGGTATTTTTGGAACGGATATAGGAATATTATTTCTATACCATTAGGTACACACTTGGTGAATACATAAAAATACTAATTTAGGTTTTTGTGCGTCCTGCGTAACCCTGGTTCAATGAAATCGAATTGTTTGAATTTAACTGTTATTTTCACAATTGGAACTGATTGTGTGAAGAATTCAGATAATCGATAAAGTACCTACCTATATTCTAATATTAAACATTGTTTCCATTTTGAAAAATTGGAACTGATTTTACAAAAAATTTGTGACGTGATTTTTCACGGGTCTGAATTGTTTGAATTTAACTGTAATTTTCACAATTGGAACTGATTGTTTAAAGAATTCAGACAATCGATAAAGTACCTACCTGTATTATAATATTTTAAGAAAAAAATATTATAGTTGCCATTTTTAAAAATTGGAACTGATTTTACAAAAAAAAAATTGTCATGATTTTTCAAGAGTCTGCGCTCGTTTTTTTTTTACTAAATTTTCTTTTTGATGTTTTCTATATTCTGTATTTTACCTGAAGACTAAATACATCAATATTAAAAAATATATGGTAAGATTTTCAAAAAAATGTCCACAGAGACATATAATTTTTTTAAATATAAGGAGTGTTTATATCACAGTGATTGATGCGTTAAATAAGTCAACGATATCCTTGTAATAATTATCCAAATTCCGCATACGGCGAACGGGAGTATACAATTGTGATTCCATGTTGGAGTTGTCGCAATATTACAATAGATGTTGCCTCGATGTAGCTTTTCTAGGAAGGTATATGTAACAAAATCAAGTAAAGTAATTCAGGGAATTATGAATTATTACTCTCCGGAAAATGGTACATCGAGCTTACCCTGAGTTGGCCTTGTAATTTGAGTATGGCAATGAACTGTTAGGGATTTATTCGCCGAAAGGAAGCTTTTAAGTTTTGTACTACCCCTGCGTACATTTTGGAAAAAAACGATTCATATCAACCTGCAAGTGAAACCCTATACCTACACTGAAGCTGAGAATGTACGGTGCAATAAACCCAATCTAACCTGCTCAGCGGTTCCTATTTACATATAAGCTGTGGGATATGTGCGATGAATATATTGCAGTCAATTTATTTTTACATTAACCTCACACAGGAGGCACTGAGGAAAATAATTTCCCTCAGAGTTTATGTAATGTCAGGACGTAGGGTATTTTTAAGGAGAGGAAGTTCTGGGAAGGAAAATGGTATGAAGATGGGTAGGAATCTAGGGATCAGTGTGTGTAGGAGTGACGTATAAATATATAATAATAATAATGAATAACAATAATAAAAGTGTTATTTTTTTGTGGGGAGGTTAGTGCAGTCCCACACATTCCATATAGAGGTACAAAAAAATATATGATCAAAAACAACAAAAAAAAAGAACAGAAATAAAAAACAGAATAAATTGAAAATACAATAGAATAAAATTAAAATTAATAGAACAATAGAAAGTTGAAGCCTTTTGGGTTGAAGCCGTGACTATATTTGGCGCTAATATTTTTCTACAGTGTGCGTCAATGCTGGAGGATGGAGTGAGGCGGGATTCCATAGTGAGGATATTTCCAGAGCTTCTTATCCTTTCCATCATTCCTGCCACCCTGGTTCTAATAAGGGTTGCATATCCGGGAACTCGCCCGTCCGTGAACATGTGGTAAGCGCTGCAGTATCTGGGGAGACAAAACATTGTGCGGAAGGCGTTGTTGTATTAGACCCGTAGTCTTTCTATACTACTCTTTTTGTAGTTTGCCCATAGTTCGCACGTGTGCAACGTTGCGCAGAAGGAAAGGAAGAGCGTCCTTTTTACTGCGGTACTGCAAAGGCGAAATCTTCTACTTCCCTTAGCGGCGTAAGGCGATGGGTCGGGAGACCATTTGGAGAGGTCAAAGGGTCTCTCTAAACCAACCTCTCCCGATCTGGCACGACACACAGCTGGCGGGCAGGCGCATCTTGAACACACCTCACACAATGAACCCGGGTACCAGAGGCGGCTCTAGGGATTCAGTCGTGGTAGGTCATTTGAAAAAAATGTGTGACTAATCTTTATTTGATATTGTGAAAAATGCCCATATATTATTAACTATATCAATTTGTTATAGAGTTTTAGAGTCGCGGACTCTAAATAAATATTATGTTAATATAATAAATTGGAAATAAATACACAATCCATGTACTTACGGCAAATTATTTTTAAGATATTAAGTTTTAATGTAGTTGTCCACAACATTAAAATAAATAAAATCAGTGTTTGATTCTATTTGACAATGATTTTTTACGTTTTTTGTTTTGTTTCATTCTAAATCGATAACAACATAAATAATTATTCTAATCCTTTCCCGAACTATGCAATTGAAAAACAACCATTGTTCCACACACTACAAGCGTGTAAAATGAAAAAACGACATTTGTTTATGTCACCATCTCTGTAAAACATATAATATTCACCGTGTTGTCTCCCCCACGGTCATGACCTAAGCGTCCCTAAACTTTCTTCGGAAGCTAATTTTTACTTCGACGAAAAATATAGTGCCATCTCGTTTATTCTATGGCGCGCGTAGGGACAGAAGATGCCAAATTGGACATTCTTTAAATTGACCCAGCGAATCGTGTGGACTTGTGAATGAAAGCTTCTATTAGAGACAACAGATGTCACTGCTAGTCACTCGCCGCCGCCGCTGTTTCGCGTTACATTTTAAATGTTTTGATGCACATAATTGATTATTATATTTATTATTGTTGTCTTATAATTTTGGGGGGTCAAACACCAATTGACCTAAGGGAAGAACCGCCACTGCCGGGTACCCTTTCTAAATCACCAAACGTATCAAACCACCTTGGGGTGACCTATGGCAGAGGTGTTGGCTATCCAATAAATGATTACCGGGGCGGCGGTACCCAAACCCGTCTCCCAAAGTCAATAAAATATGTTACTTAGTCATTATTTCATATTTTAAAAATTATCAATAATTCAACCTCATTCAATATATTTAAATTTACAGTATATCAATGGACAACGTAAGTTTATAGTGATAAATTATTATAATATATTATTTTTGAGGTTATTTTAAGCCGTGGCGCGCTTTCTTATTCTTTAGTCAAGGTTTCGTACAACACTACAGTGACATGATTACACGTCTGCCCTGATGATGGACACTGTAATTTTGCCCGAAACTTTGGCTAAAAAGGGAGGTAGCGTAGCATGGCATAATACTAATACCCCAAAATGAAATCATTAAAAAAATTCCGTGAAATCTCAAATTATATCTAACATAAGTTTGAATAACATAATAATGAGTAATATTTTTGTATATTTGTATTTGTATAAAAATAGAACGAAGGTTGTGAAAAAAAAAATTTTTAAAAATAATATGTAAAGGATTAAGTACTAATAAGTACCTATCTAGAGATTCCTTTGTGTTTGAATTATGAATTTTTATTTTATTTTATGCACTTTTTAAATGTCATTGATGTGTTGTCTTGGTTACACATTAAACAGCATTATTGTTGACTCGCTATGTGGCTGACATTTGAGTGATTGAAATATTTAATTTGTTTATAAAAAGATCGACAAATGAACTTTTAATATCGTTTCTTTGTATTTCAGGTAATGTTTGGGGTAAAATTCGGTTTATGGGAGTCACTCGAATAACCGAAATTGAACTTGATTTAGACTAATTTAGGGCTGGGGAATCAGAATCTGTAAGAATTAGGTGGGGGTCGGCACTATTAACTGAGTTATAGGTTTATATATGTTTGTAACGTTACGATAATTTAATTGGTATTTTACAAAATGTGAAATTAAAAATAAATCTTTGTTTTTCAGAGCAACACATAGTTTAATTTGTCTTATATATTTGTACAAATAAATATCTAACAAAGAATATATACCAACTGTCCAATAACATTTGTACTAATATGTAAACATAAAACATTGAGTAGGTATACAAATCAACAACCACAACGAAAAACAAACAAGAAGAAAGTTATGTTGGTTTTTTGGAAAGGAATATTGAAAATTTCAAGGTTTCTTAGTGAACTGTATTGGAGCAAACATTGTAAACGGACAACAACAGTAATATTTGAACGATAATGTCCAGCATTGCAAGCAATAAAAATCTCAAATATAGCAATATGAACACAAAATAATACCGTACAAAATTCTATTTGTCATGTGTTCAGAGCTAGAAGATTACAATAAGTTTATAATTTCGGTAATTATTCGGAATCGCTGGACAAGTATTATATGAAATATTTTTAAATAAAACCTTCTGATTTACCTTAATTAATATAAAAGGAATCTGACTGCATTTGGAATATTTTTAATTTTAGCATTTTAATTTTTAATTACGTAAATCGAAAATTCACTTTCGTTGTATGGGATGACAGCTGGAATGGTTTCTGTTGATAACATTTTTTTTTGTTGGTATTTATTATACGAGTGGCTACATTTTTTACCATATGCAAATACTAGGTAGGTACTATTTTAGCCAAACTCTAAAAATAAAATAAAGATATTTAGGTATGTTTTATAAAATAGAAAAATTAAAAAAGGTGAGGTTATTATAAGTTAGGTTGGTTTATTATTAGGGTTTAGGTTAGGTTAGGTTAGATTGGATATTATAGGTTAGATTAGGTTGGATTATTATAGGTTAGGTTAGGTTAGGTTGGATTATTATAGGTTAGGTTGGATTATTGTAGGTTAGGTTCGATTATTATAGGTTAGGTTGGATTATTATTAGGATGTAGGTTAGGTTAGGTTAGGTTGGATTATTATAGGTTAGGTTCGATTATTATAGGTTAGGTTGGATTATTATTAGGATATAGGTTAGGTTAAGTTAGGTTGGATTATTATAGGTAAGGTTCGATAATTATAGTTTAGGTTGGATTATTATTAGGATATAGGTTAGGTTAGGTTAGGTTGGATTATTGTAGGTTAGGTTCGATTATTATAGGTTAGGTTGGATTATTATTAGGATAAAGGTTAGGTTAGGTTAGGTTGGATTATTATAGGTTAGGTTAGGATATAGGTTAGGTTAGGATTTCGGTTAGGTTAGTTTAGGTTTGATTATTATAGGTTAGGTTACTATAGTTAAGGTTAAATAAAACAATAATTATAATAATACCTAAATATAAATAATTTAAGTTTTTCAAGTAACATAAAAATATTTTATTTTACACGTTTTGTCAAAACAGTACCTAACTAGAATTTGCATTCAGAAATGATTCAAATTATAGCCACTCGTATCAGGAATACCAACATGAGAAAATGTCATCAACAGAAATCATTCCACCTGTCATCCCATACAACGAAAGTGAATTTTCGATTTACGTAATTAAAAATTAAAATGCCAAAATTAAAAATATCCCAAATGCAGTCAGATTCCTTCTATCGTAATTAATGTAAATCGGAAGGTTTTATAAAAAATATTTAGTATAATCCTTGTCCAGCGATTCCGAATATTTACCATAATTTCAAATCATATGATGAAAAATGTCCACCCTAATGTAACAGAACACTATTAGCAAGTTACCACGAAAAATGAAAATAACCGGTAACCCAGGAAAACGAATCGTTAAAAAAATATTAATATTTTTCCAAATTTTTGAGATGTTTTATGTCACAATGGTTCTAGATTGAATGTTTCCATTAATTTAACAATTGTCTCCCTTTTGTAAGAAAATTAAATGGCCACTTTCAGGTATTCAATGCACAATAATTCATCCCTGAACTTGAAAAACTCCATACAGCCTATCAAAATATAGTCATAGATCAATGCACGCCAATGTAAATAACGAATGCACAAACTTTTCTTCTTCGTATGGTAGGTGAGAGATGATGGATGTCAAATGAGGTGGGATGCTGAGGTTTGTCAGACAGTAGACGGCATCGGGAGTCACTTGATTCAGCACAAATGTGCTGTAGGGAAATTGGCGAATGGGGCATCCTTCTACGAAGTGTTATGTTATTTGATTACACACAGATCACACGATTTGTCTATATGCACACAATTATTCGGGATCCTTTGTGCCCCATTTGTGCATCATAATATACGTTATGTTCTGAGTCCTCCTAGTCGTCCTCATCGCAGTTTAATAATATTTATGTTGCAGTCCTTACAAAGTGTTTGCCTTTTTTGAGACTTTCAACTGTTCCTGTTCAACAACCTCTTCATCGCCACTGTTATCGAAGTGAGTTTTGGTTGTTTCTGACGTAAGATTTGTAGCTTTATCGAGTGATAAATCTGGAGTAGTATCGTCAGTAATTTGTGTAAAGTCCTCTTTGTTTATTGTTAATATAATATCTTTAGCACCATTTGTCTCATTGCTTGGAGTCATATTTTCTGAAATATTAGTAGATTGATGATTGTCTGTTGTGGTTGTTTTGTTAACTTCTGAGGAATATACGTCTTCATTATCATTTTTCATAGATATTGTTATATTTACCGTCACACTTTCGTCACTATTTGATAATTGAACGTTTCCACTTGGTAGCGTGGAATTTACGCCAGAATTATAAACATCTTCTATAATCAAAGGTTCTTTAATAACAACAACATTTTGACTAATTTCTGATAATTTATCAACTGTTCCATTATTATGTTGAATCGTATTTTGGTCACCATTTGTTACATTTAAAGTTGTGTTAGAATTTCCATTCGAAATTAGAAAAGATCCAATATTAATTTGGTCGATTTCTGGTACAACTGAAACATTTTTTGGTGTAGTGATATTAACTCCACTTGTTGTAACATCTATTGAAATTTCAATTTGTCCGTTTTCTGTGCCATTTTTTGGCTTCGTCGATAATTTTGTGGGTTTTGCATTTGTCAGCGTTATACTTTGAATTCCTGGTTTTGTGTTATTGCAAGCAGTTGATTTACAGTTTTCTGTGTTGTCCAAATATACAACTTCATCATAGTCCAACACGTCAGGTTTGGGGGTTGTCTGGTAGATCCACAGGCTTTGATCCTTGACAACATACACCGAGTTATACCCCTGAATCCTTTGCACAATATATTCCAAAATTGGTGGAAATCTGCTTATACTGGTCTTCGGACTTCTGCTTCCACCACTTTCATTTATAGTAGTTTTCTTGTAAATTCTGTCAGAATTAATTTTATTATTGATTTTTTTGTTGGATATGTTGAATTCACTTTCACGATTCATTGATTTCCAAGCCAAATAAACATCAAAAATGTTTTTGAGCTTATTTTTTTCTGAGACCCCATTATTTTCAAATTTATCAATTTTGTTTGCACTGTTATGATTACGAATCAAATGCAACAAGTCACTAATGCTTTGGACCACAAATATTTTTCTAATATCACTGTCGAACTTATTTTGGATATCACTTTTGTATGGAGAAGAAATTTGTTGTAAATTTAGATATTTCTTTTCAGAATCTTCATCACTTTTCACATACGTCATAAACGCACAATTAAATAAAATTAAAAAAAATACAATAGAAATGTCTTTCATTTTGTGTGAGTCAATTTCTGAATGAATTTTACTGTGTCTAGATTTAAACACTGATGTAATTTATAAGTGTTTTTGTTTTTAATATCTTACTACGAATAAATCTTAATAATGAATCAACGTAAGAAACGGACACAGTATTGTACTCGGTAGCAATTCTCGGGTCACTAAATGTGTTGAGATTATTGACTCAATCTCAATCACGATCGAGGTTTTTCCATAAACTGGGTGGCTAAAATAAACCGCACGTTAAAAATTGTTAATTTTATTTCTCTAAAAAAATAACATGTTTTTTCAAAAGTTTAAATTAAGTGAGTTATTATCACGAAGTTTCTCCACTTGAATGAATTTTTTCGTGCTAGAAGAAAAACCAAAAAAAAATGATATTGTTTTGGCTGAAGTTTTCAGAGAAAGGAAATGTGCGACTTCACTAGTACACAATAATCACCATAGTATAATATACACCCACTATACTGTACTATACACACACAATACTATGCAAACACTATACTATAATCTAGACCAGAGGTTCCCAAAGTGGTCTATACGGACCCCCAGGGGTTGATTTCGGCATGCTGGGGGTCTATGTCAGCGAGAAAAAAATTTGGGGGTCCACGAGATTCAAATGGGGGTACATACGAGCAGACCCCCATTTACCTCAAGTCAACATTTAGGAGTTCCGTAAATGACACAATAGACCTAACACAAATATAATAGACTGAGAAATTACTTGTTTGATATTTGTATTTTTATATTTCGTAAAGTTGTTAATTGTGGTATATAAATAGAGTCTACGTTCCCTTTCTCGTCAGAATTAATATATTCAAGCAAAATTTGCACATTGGAAACCGCGAATTTTCCTAGTTCCCCAACTTGTTTTTGAAAACGTCCAGGGTAATAATGACGTTCAACATTTAAATACACTTCACACAGACTTCAAAACTAAGTTTGAGGACGTTTTGACTATGGAAATGCAACGTTGAAGAATCGGATATCATGTGACAAGAAGAACTGACCGGAATAAGCACTGACAAAGAACTTAAGGGGCAGTTCTGTAGGGCTAGCTACAGAAAGAAATTCCCGTTACTTATCCTGCTTCATTTTCATTTAGTTTAATACCTCACAAGGGTGCCCCTGTCTGCACAATATAAAGACAGAGCAACTATACCGCCACCCGGTTGTTGAGCAGGCAAGGGAAGGGAATATTTTTACTAAAATAATAAATGATTATCACATGGGACGTTAATAGTTTTAGGAAAATTCAATATTCGGCATGCAAACTATGGAAAAAAAAAATTGTCTACGGGGCAAAAAACTTTATGAATCTCTGCTCTAGACACAATATACTACATAATACTGTACGCACACTATACTCAGGGCCGGCTCTAGGCCAAACGGCGCCTGGTAAGAGTAAAATTTTGACGCCCCCTGTCAAAACCAGTAGACCTCTAGGTAGGTGATCACTATAATCAATAATATAAATATGATTTGGTTTCTGTGAAGCACGGTTTTTGTAAACATAATCTCGTGGGCAATGTGTTAGAACTGGAGGTTATCCATCGCTTACCCACCCTGGTATAAGTAACAGATGGTTACTCCTTAGGACTCTCACAAGTACTCTATTTTTTTTTGGTTAAACGACTCTTCATTTATTATAAAAATAATCTAGACCCCCAATGTCCCTGTATAGTGGTTAGGCTGCAGGATGTCTGTATGTTTCAAAGACCCAATCCTGTCTGATTACGTCTAAAAGGGATCCAAATGATAATCTAGTCTCCTTCAACGGAAGCAATCTTCCGAACAGGCCTTCCATTGATATGCTTGGTGTAACTATAAGTGACCAGCTCAGGTACGGGGGCTCCATCGAAGCCAGAGTAAAGTTGGCCTCTCAGAAGCTGGGCGTACTGTACAGGGCCCGCAGATACTTTAATAGTACACAACTGCTCACCCTGTACAAATCGCAAGTGCGCCCTACTGTCGAATTTGGCAGCCATTTCTGGTCCGGAGCCCCTAAATACCTGAAAAAAACCCTTGACTCTGTGCAAAAACGGGCGCTCCGTTTGATAGATTTCCCAATCTTAACAAACGGACTTCAATCTTTAGAGCACAGGCGTCAGGTAGGTATGCTGTCCTTGTTCTATCGGTATTACAATGGAAGATGCTCTGAGGAACTAGCGTCATTGATCCCTTCGGCACCGATGCGTAGTCGGGATACACGCCAAACGCGCGCCCAACATTTGTACACGGTTGACATTTGTCACATGAGAACGGGTCGCTTCTACGATTCGTTCTTAAGTTCAACAGCTCGGCTGTGGAACGAACTGCCGGCCTCTGTGTTTCCTCCCTCCTACAACATGGGACTCTTCAAGACCCATGTTCACTCCTTCCTCTCCACAAAAAGACCCTCCACACAGCATCCCCAAAGATGAAATAGGCCCTGAGGGAAATTATTTTCTTCAGGGCCTCCTGTGTGGAGTTAATATAAAAAAGTGTCTAAAATATATACAAAAACACAATTAACAGTATTGAAATATGTACAGGTACATATAGTTGAACAGCGCCTTGACGCCTTAAAAATTCGGCACCCGGAGGGGACTGCTCTAATTGCGCCCGCATAGGGCCGGTCCTGACTATACTATATTCTACTATACACACACTATACTATGGTATACATACACCATACTATACACACACTATATTATAGTGAACTTACAACAAACTATCTTATAATAATAAAGATACACTATACTAATATACATGCACTATACTTTACTACAGAAAGAAATGCACAACATAAAATAAAAAAATAAAAAAAAGATTTATTTTTATTTTTATTTGTAATGTTAAAAAAACCAATTCGATTAACATTGAAATAATATTTTTGTAAAAAGCATATTTTTATTTATTTATTAAGTTGTATTTGGAGTGTGGTATGAAACTAAAATAAAACATTGGGTCTTATATCTGTGTATAATAACCCTGGTGTTAAGCCCCCGCATAACTCCCCCGCCGTTAACTCTTTAAGTTAAAAAAAAGTCTGTTTTGAAGATAATATCTATATCTACATTTTTATTCGATCGGTCAGTGGTTGAGTGGGCATAGCGCTTGGGTCTCACCCGAGCGTCGCGTGTTCGATTCCTCGGCTGGCTAAGTCCTCCATCACAACACAAGCAACATTTTCGGCTTTCTGTGGTGGTAGTAGGAGATTTTCAAACATTGTTGGGGTATTCGTAACCTGGGAATGTTTGTCTTTCTTTAAAAAAAAAAAAAAAAAATTGTTATGCTGAAACGTTAATTATATGAAATTCCTCGGATAGAAAAAAATTCTATGTAAGCCTCGAAAATACGTTTTTTCTGTTATTTAATATGTTATATGCATGAAAAAATTCACAGTGTATCTTTAAATGCAACTTAAAAATTTGTCCCTCTAACATTCGTATTTACATATATCCATTTCAAACCATCTTTTAACGCTTACTACGGGGCCTTGAACTTATTTTAACCAGTGATTCCTAACATTATTTTGAGTATAAAATAACAATGAAATTTTATTCTCCATTGACTTTTTGTATTTATATGTTTGTTTGGTGACGAGTTGTTTTTCTTCAAAACCAAACAATTTTTTTGTTCAACGTGTCATTACTGGTTAGTCCAGCGAGTAACCGCTCAACCCAGGATCCCCCCAACTGTCCAATACCTCCTGATTTTTTTAATGTTTTATTGAAATTACACTTTTCTAGTAAAATGAACAAAATCAGAAAAATAAAATTCAAATCTTCAACAATATTTTAACTGAAATTATAGTTTGTGAAAATATTCCATTGAACTGAATCGTGTCTCGTGTGACGTCATAAGATACGATTGCATAAGTCTTACCAGATATCACTTTGAAAGATCACAACTGCGTTCTGTTTGAAGATATGAAAAAAATATTTGTATTTATTATTTTTTAATGGTAAACTAATGTTTATAAGACAAGGTTTTATGCATGGCACAAAGGATAACAAATTATTATAAGCAATAATTAGTTGTCTGAAATATCAATACAAATTAAACTTTATATCTCCCGAGTAAAAATAGATGCCGCCGCCCGACGGGAATTGAACCCGTGCCTTCCGATGTCCGGGTCAAGTACTCTGGACTACTGAGCTATGTCGGCTTATTTCCAACACCTCAAATAATTCAATATGTTATAGTACTTCAATCAACAATTACTGCTTATTATAAAATAAAGTTGGTTGTTTACAGGTAAAAAAAAAGTCTTTATTAACTATTTAAATATAAAAAAATGTCGTCATAATAAAAATAGTGAGTCTTTTTGACGTTTAAGTAATGCGTATTAGTTATGACTATTTCTTAATTATTAAAAAAAAATTTTAAACGGCGAATTTTTTTTTTCTTTTCATAAAAGTTTTGATGGAGTAGGTGTTTTGTCGCCACCCATTAGGCAAATCCGCTTGTATGTCAAGATGTACAACTGGTTTTATCGTTTCTGTGTTCTGAAACAACCGTTACTCGGTCACTTGCCGTCTTCAGTACTTGTCTCTCTCCCACCCACTACCTCCTACCTATCCTTCACATTATTCATTAATTTATTTATTTATTTACACCTGGTTTTTACAGATGTTCTCACTTACGTGAGAACTATCCAGTTACAAAAACTCAGTTAATTTAGAGACAAAAATCTACAATTGCATAAAAATTACATACTGTAACATAAGTCAAAATTCAATTAAATTCAGGTTACGTACAATTAAAAAACCAAATAAAATAATAGTATAAAATTATACATGAGCTCAGTAAAATGACAAATAATACTGTGTAAAATGACCAATAATACTATGTAAAATTTCAAATAATACTATGTGAAATGACAAATAATACTACGTAAAATGACAAATCATACTTTGTAAAATGACAAATAAAATACTATGTAAAATGACAAATAATATGAGAGTTAGTGATACTTAATATATAACTCTACGTTATGGTCTCCATTTTTCAATATTCATTCAGATAACATTGAAAAGATTCAACGGAAGTTTCTAAGGTTTATAAATTATAAATTGCATATTCTTATACAAAACATAAATTACAATTACCTCTTGGATAAAATGTCTCTATTGAAACTTTCATAAAGGAGAATAAGCACAGATTTAATACTGTTACAAAGAATACTACATTTTAAAATTGACTGTCCCGAATTACTTCAATTTATTTTCCCAAAAAATCATACCGACATTTCTTACCTTTTTACTTCAATAACACCAGGACACTAGCTTACCAAAATTCTCCGATTCCGAGACTTCACAATCTCGGAAACAAATATTCTGATCTGGGTGATATATTTCATTTGAAAACTAATCAGTATAAATGTTGTATATTCTATCACTTTTATTCTTCTAGACACAAATAGACCTATGTACCCATATAACTTCTCAGCTTCTACTATTTTGTTTTGTTGAATCTTTTAAATTCAACTATATGCGTGAGGATTCATTTTTGTCATTATGTTTACATTCTTCTTTATTGTTTTAATTTTTAAGTGTTTACTCTGATACAAAATGCTTGTAATTTTTTTTAAAGAAAAGCCCACTAGGGCGTGTAATAAATAAACAAATAAATAAATACAACATTTCGCTAAAGACTTTAATAACATAAAAACTATAAAATTACTGTACACGTCTCTGGTTAGAAGTCAGGTTGAATACAATGCAACCATTTGGTGTCCTCATTTCAACTCTCATTCTTTACAAATTGAAAAAATTCAAAATAAATTTTTACGTTTTATTAATTTCAAAATTGGTATTCCTATTATTGAAATCAATTATGTCAATTTACGCAGTAAACTTAACTTATCGAAATTATCTGAAAGGCGAAAAATATTTGATCTTCTTTTATTATATAAAATTGTTCATTCAAGGTTAGACTGCCCTGACACTATAAACTTGCTATCTTTACATATACCTCCAAAATATACTAGACGGAATATTTTATTCTACAACAATAACTTCGCTACGAATTCTGTGTTAGAAAGAATACATAGGTTGGGCAATGAACTAAGTGATGTCGCTGACATATTTAATTTAAACTTCAATACATTTAAAGCCAAATTAGTCCACCACTTTTTAAATGTAAATAATGTATAAGAAATCATTATATTTTATTTTGATCTTCTATTGTTTGTTTTATACTGTTGCTAAAAATGAAATTTGTAATTTTTATGTACTTAAAAGCCCAATAGGGGCAAGCCCAATAGGTCAATAAATAAATAAAATAAAACATTTACGTGTTGCAATCCGGTACAGAGCGACTGGTAACCGATGCAATTATTTATTTCATCAATTTTTGAGGCGGGCTTGGATACCGCCGCCACGGGAATCATTTATTAAATAACCAACACCTCTTACATAGGTCACCCCAAGTGGTTCGATAGGTTTGGTGATTTAGTACGGGTGCCCGGGTTCATTGGGTGAGGTGTGTACAGGATGCGCCTGCCCACCAGCTGCGTGGTGTGCCAGATCGGGAGAGGCTGGCTTGGGGAGACCCTTTGACCTCTCCAACCGGTCTCTCGACCCATCGCCGATATGTTCATTTGTCCGTCACTCCTGGACACACTGAACCATAGATTCCTACCCACCACTCGAACCTTTTTCCTACCCAGAACTGTATTTCCTTATTTTCCTTCCACCATAAACCCTCCACACAGTTTCTGAGGCCCTGCGGGAAATTATTTTCCTCAGGACTTCGTGTGAGATTAATATAAAAAATACATTACAAATTATAATCTTTAATAAATAGTATAAAATAAAGTCGCTATCCACGTCTGTCAGTTTGTGCGCTTAGTTCTTATAAACGACGCAACGGATTTTGATTTAATCTTCAGTATAATTTAGAAAATTTCTTCTGGAAGGTTTACATAATATATAATACATGCATATTATATTTATATAAAGTAGAGAAAAGTCGATGTTTTGTAATCAAGTCGTAAAATATATATTTTCGGGCGCTTACGTTGCTAACGCTGGCTAAACCTTACGACAGGGCTTCCCAAACTTTTTTCAACTGTGACGCCCTTGGGAAGTTGCCATATTTTCGTGACGCCCCCCCGCCACCCCGGTGACTAAAAATCTAAGCCCCCCGCCGCTCATTTGCACCAAGCGTAGTATTTTGAAGCCCCCCCCCCCCCTGAACGGGTCACGTTGTATGGGTACGTTACCTAATAACAATTTGTCAGAAAAACTCCAAATAGTATCTAATTTTTTTATTAGAAAATAAAGAACACATCATAAAAACAAAAATGGAAGCAAACAAAAAAGATAAAAAAAGCAATTTTTTCTTTGGTATTAATGAGAATGATGTGCTTGCTTTTCTGAGCATAGTTTCTCAAAACGAGGTTGAAGTTTCGAAATCGCCACTCTCGTCTCTGCCTCTAAATTTATTTTTGATCTGTACTTATTCTTAATTACTGCAACTGCAGAGAAACCTGTCTCACACAAGTATGATGTCGCAAATGGTAATAAAACCTTTAACGCTGCAGTGCTGATGGAACGATATTCTTGATAAACTGAGCTCCAAAATTCAAGTAGCTTATCCTTATTATATTGCAGCTTGAGGCTGGAGTCACAGGACAATTCTATTAACTGTTCTTCACAATGTGCGTGGCGCTCACTTGAGTCGGTCGCGTCAATACGGACAGCCAACTTATTAGCGTCTCCCACACGCACACTTCAGAGCGACCGAGTCCCGCGCCACTTCAGGCGCAGAAAAGTAAAGACCGATAGATTTACAGCGCAGTTCACTGTGAGACTTTTGAGGTGATCCCGCGGCGCCCCGGGGCGTCGCGACTCACACTTACGAGATATATCCAAATAATGTTCTACGGAATTGTATATCTTGAAAAGACCTACAGCAATGTCGGTAATCATATATGTCTATCTCCTAAGGATAACTCCCAGGAACGCCGGGTACACGTCTCACTATCATAACCTACAAATTATAGTAGCGTTGGTAAATTATAGTGACTCTAGACTCTATCAAAATCCGTTGCGTAGTTTAGAAGAACTTATACTATTTGTTAAAGATTACAATTTTTAATGTTATTTGAAATTATTTTCCTCAGGGCCTGTGTCATCTTTGAGGAAGCTGTGTAGAGGATTTTTTAAAGGCAAATAAGGAAATACAGCTCTGGGTAGGACAAAGGTATGAGTAGTGGATAGGAATCTATGGTATTGTTTACTATTATATAACTTTACAATTGAAAAGTCCTCCACAACACAGGTGAACTCTTAGCGTGGAGGACAATACACTATACCTTTGTAATATTAATATATTTAACAATAAATAAAAAAAATCCATGTAAAAGCCCGGCTGGGCGTAAAACCGATTAAATTAAAATAAAATAACATTTTTTACAACAACCCAATACAAAGAATTTAATCCGAAATGAAAAACAGTAGAAATATGTAGGGAACTATATAGCTACAAATTACTTCCGACAGAATAAAGTAATGATTGACAAATTACACCAAAACTTAAATCGGTATTATTATGGTTTCTGAGCATTGTTTGATGAAATACATGATTCATGCAGTAACATCAGTTGTTGTAGTTTCAGTGTAGTCAAGCCATGATGGGTGTGAACAAAAATTACACAGAGAAAAATTATTATATATTGCCATTTTATTAAGAATCTCTAAATCGCTAAAAATTTTTGTAATCCTGTTAAAAACGGGATTGTAGGGCCTTAACGAACGAATTGATAGTTTTTAAAATTATAGGTAATGTATTATCATGATTTCGGAAAACATGATTATAAAAATTCTAATATTTTCGAATTTCTTCCATATATATCATTCCGCGTTCACTAGTTTCGATATATCAAGAATTTACTAAAAGTTTATCAGGAAACGGCCTGCAATCCCGTTTTTTAACAGGACTACCAATAACATGAAGGGATTCTTAATAAATTAGCAATACTCAATTTCTCCGTGTAAAAAAAAACTTTCTAATTTTTCAATCCATTGTAACAATTTTTCAATATCATATTATCCACGACAGATGTAAAGAAATTAAAATTATTAATTTCAGCCCTTCACCGTCCCCTTCTAGTCTTTCACCGCCCCCCCATTTGCTCTCGAGGCCACTACCGCCCCCTCTGCCACCAGTGTTCTAGTGTCCTTTGTCTTTTTCGTTTTCAAACAAGACGTATGAGAAGACAGAGCGCTATGAGCACGTCGACGAGGTATGTACGAACTCTCTCTGAGACTACCATAGCAGGACATTGCCTTACCATCCTCTTTTCCTTATCCGTCTTCACGTTCTCAATAATTTTATTACCGTTCCCAATCATTAAGGTTGCAATAGTTTCACCCGCTTTAAACATCTGATATCAGGTTAAGGATAAATTTGTAATAAAAGTAGCAGCTGTAGTTGCTGTGGCTTAATCTGTCTGTAGATAGAAAAACAATAGCGCTTGTTGCTTTGACGTCCAAAAGATGTAGTTGTTTTTTTTTTAAATCATGTTTTACCTGTCACAGGTGACGTCTATATAAAATAGGTATATAAAAATACTATATGACGCAAATTCGAATGGTAGCAGAAGTTGGGGACGCCCGAGGAAGACATGGAACGATCAAGTGAATCAGATACTTGAGCCAGGAAATGTCAAGAGTTAAAATAATAGAGGAGTATGTATGAATATGATTGAGGCAAGAAATGTGTGCCAAGACCGAGTTGTTTGGTGGTCTGTTCTCTCTGCCTACCCCTGCGGGGAAACGACGTGGTGGTTAGTTAGTTAGTTAAAACACATGCGTATTTGAATGCAAAGTTGTGCTTAAATTTCAAAGCAATCAGAGAAGAACTCGGTGATTTATGATTATGATTTTAAGAGATTATAAATTTTTATTTACATATATAGACAGAAGATAGATAGATTTGAGTTTTTTATACTTCTCTCTTTAATATTTCGCGTCAATTACCAATCACTCTGCATATACACGTAGGTACCTTAGGCCGGAGATGGAAATTTAACGTTTTGATCAATTCCTAAAAAACTGCAAAAGTACAGCGATAATAATGTGTATTTTATAAGAGTGAAAACCGTGTATTAAATTTCCAATTTGTAAAAAGAAAATTAAAATATTTTGAAAATCACCAGAGTACCTAACAGACATAATAGAAAAATAATGGATAGTCTGAATTCTCCAAACAAACACTTCCAAACTTGAGAATGATGAGACTTAAATTCAAAGCACATTTGAGTCGAAAAGTTCATTGAACTACAGTTACAGACACACAATCGAAAGGTCACACACATCGGAGAATAACCGCAACAAAATAAGAAAGAAATAAATCTTTTGATCAAAATTTAAAAAACATTATTATTATTTGAACTGTCAGTGGCTATGTTGGCATCGCGTTTAAGTCCCGCCCAGGCTTCGTGAGTTCAATTTCTCGGCTGTCTAAGTCCAAAAATTGTCAGGTCATTCATAATCAGGGAATGTTTGTCTATCTTTTTAAAAAATAATACTAGATAGATTTAAAAATAAAATTTTTCAAACCCTTTATTATAATACCTGAAATGTGGGGGCGGTTCTTTGATTAGTTCCCTTAGTATTTATGTTTAGAGTTTAGTTAGGGGTAAGGAGTTTCGTGCTTTATCTGACCCCATCATCAAGTGTTCGAACGTTTTCTTGACTAAAGCGGATTCTACACTAATTGGTCGGTTGGGAAAACACACGAAGAGAGGGTAAAGAGTGGTGAAGGGTTGTGGTAGTTGGGGCGGTGGGGAGGGGAGGTGCGGTAAACAGAAACAGTTGATTGGTTTGAGTGGAGAATCATTTCAGTATCGCCCTTTTATGGAGTATCCTATACGAGTTGCAAGTTTACAAGTTGTCCGGGGTTAGTGGAACATGGCATAACCTATTGGGTTACGGACCCGGTGGACTCTCTCGCTGCAGCAGCTGGTCCAGTTTCTTCACCACCTAGGATTTTTGCTGCAGAGTCTCCATCTTCTATCTTCGTCGAACGTCACAGCGGTGCTGCCAAGGTCTGTTATCTATGTGAGGATATTGTGTCAGCGCTTTATTAGCGGCAGACGCATACCTGGACGGATGACCAAACTTGTGCTGGGAGTGTTGGTGGACGCGGTGGACTCTCTCGCTGCAGCAGCTTGTCCAGCTTATTCACCACCTAGGATTCTTGCTGCAGAGTCTCCATTTCCCATCTTCGTGTCACCTGTTCCTGTAATTCATTTTGCTTAACTTAACTTCACTTTATTTTTGTAATATTTATATTTTTTGTAATCATACTGCATCAACTGTAAAGCGCCCCTGAGGTGATAACTCACAAAAGCGGCGCTGTACAAATTGTCCAATAAATTAATTAATTATTGTGATGTTGAATGGAGTGGGGAAGGGAAGGACATGAGAAGAGGAAGGTTGGGATGTACCTGCCTGAGATCTGTCATCAAATACGATTAAAGCCATCTCACAAAGGTCTCCGTTCTCGAGCGGTAAGGATGTCGGTTAATTTGTTTATTTTGTGTTATTTCACAATTTACCCATTAAAAATAATGTGTTCTATAATTGAGTGGAAGATAGGTACTCTCAGAATTCACTATCTTTCAGAATTGGGACGATACCTTTTTATGTTAATACCACACACGAGTCCCATCTGCCCCAAACTCTTTATGTTATATAAAACTCATTCAAGTAATATATATTAACTAGCAGTTAAGCAAGTATATTAACTCTATATTAACTAGCAGTTAAAAACCCGCTCCACGGGTTTTTTGCTGTTTTAGAAAGTAAACCCAAATACCTTTATTTTATTTTTCAAGCTCGGCTATAATAGTACCTACCTAGTATTTGCATAGAGTAAATGGTAAAAATTCAGGAATAACCAACAAAAGAAAATGTCATCGATGGAAATTATTCCGGCTATCATCCCATACAACGAAAGCTAACTTATTTGTACGTATTTGTAAATCGCTCTTTTGCGCTCTGTCGGCCAATAGGGAAATTACTCCAGCGGCCGGTAAAGGAGGGATTGACATTTTCAAGCAACCTTAGATTGTTTGATTCTTGACAAACGTCAAATAATGGTCAAATACATAAAACGTAATTGTGGATAATTTTTACTGTAATGTAATTAATCCAATGGATTTAACTGTCTAAAACATATTTTCTTCGAAATTATCCAAAAATGATATGAGCAGAAACGATGCTTTTGAAGAAATCTGGCGATCCTATTTTAGTATGAAATCGGGTCTTAATTTTCAAGCTAGCGGAATTTACCCGAAACATACGATTTGAATTCGACCAATCAGAGGGCCTAGACCGGCCAGACGCTAGCGTAATAATATAGGGTTTTTTCAATAAGAGGTGTTATTTTGAATAGCCCTCTATTCCGGTAGATGTTACTTTTGAAGCTGTCATTTTTTTACATTTGACAAGTAGAAACTACGCCATTAATAAAAAAAATGAAACGATACACGCTTCAACAACGCATTGAAATTATTAAAATTTACTCGAGTGAATCAAATGCAAATCATCTTGAGTGATGAGGCCCATTTCCACCTCGGTGGCTTCGTCAACAAGCAAAATTGTCGCATCTAGGGCTCGAAAAACCCAAGAGTTATTGTTGAAAAGCCTCTCTATCCTCAACGTGTGACTATTTGGTGCGGTTTATGGTCTGGCGGAGTCATTGGACCTTAATTTTTCGAAAATGAGGCTGGAGCAACATTTACGGTGAATGGATTGCGCTATCGAGAGATGATTAATGATTTTTTATGGCCGAAATTGGATGGTATTGATCTGGACAACGTTTGCTTTCAACAAGACGGCGCTACGTGCCATACAAGCAACCATTGATCTTTTACGACAGAATATCAAAATCTTCGATGGCGCTACAGCCCATATCGAGCTTTGGCCTCCTGCAACAGTCGCCTCCAACTCCTCCTGTCCTCAGCGGCTGACTTCCAGTTTGTCACCTGGAGAAGCTGTGCTGCATCCCCTCTTACCTCATCTTCCCACCTCAGTCTGGGTCTTCCCACTTTTCTCTTTCCACCTGGGTGACCAGTCAGAATTCTTTTTGGGACGCGTGTATCCGGCATTCTCTGTACATGACCAGCCCATCTCAGCCTGAGGAGTCTCATGTGTGCAGAGATGCTAGGGGCCTTATATATATCGTACAATTCTCTATTGTGCCGGATACGCCACTGTTCGTCCTCTTTCACCGGTCCACATATTCTTCTCAGCACCTTTCTTTCAAAAGTATCCAGCATTTCAGCCATCTTTACTGTCAGTGTCAGCGCCTCACATCCATATGCCAATACAGTTCTTACAATGGTCTTATATATGGTTATTTTGGTTTTTCTGTGGACACTACGTGACTTAAACACTGGCACCAAAGAGAAGTATGTTTTGTTGGCTGCTGTGATTCTTCTTTTGATTTCTGCTGGATCCTCATTGTTCTCTGTCAGGCTGGAGCCCAGGTAGGTGAATTGATCGACCACTTCGTATGAGTAGTTGTCTTTAAATAGTGCACTACTTCTTCTTCTGTGCGAAGGGTTCCTGCTCTGTACCATCATTTTTGTTTTGTCAACATTAACTCGCAGTCCTACTTCCCGCGCCGCTATTTCTAAAGGGTCGAAGACCTCCTTAATGGCTGAAATTGATCTTCCGACAATGTTGATGTCATCCGCATATCCGACAACTTGACTGCTCTTGAAACAAATATTGGAGCCAGTGTCTATTAGTGTTTTTCGTATTACATGTTCGAGCACAATGTTGAAGAGAGTGGGAGCCAGACTGTCCCCCTGTTTAAGTCCCTGTGATACTGTAAATTCTTCCGACAATTCTCCGTCTATTTTGACCTGACATCTTGAGTCTGACATTGTGGCTTTTATGAGCCTAACCAATTTAGGTGGAATCTGGAATTGTAGTAGTATGTCATATAGACACTCCCGATCTATGCTATCATATGCTTGCTTGAAATCAATGAATAGTTGGTGTATGTCTATGTCAAATTCCCAGCACTTTGCCAAGATCTGTCTGACGGTGAACAGTTGGTCTGTTGTGGATCTACCGGTGCGGAAGCCTGCCTGATACTCTCCCAGTAGGTTTTCTGCATATTTATCAATTCTTTGTTTCAGTATCATGGTGTAGATTTTATATGCTGTGCATAGGAGTGATATGCCTCTATGATTTTCGCATTTTAATTTATCACCTTTCTTGTGAATTGGGCATATTATGCTTATTTGCCATTCCTCTGGGATTTTTTCCAGTGTCCATATTTTAGTTATTAAATTGAGTAGCAGATTTCTCAGATGCTCATTTCCATATTTGAACAACTCTGCCGGGAGGTTGTCTTTCCCAGGTGATTTGTTGTTTTTAAGTTTCTTTAGTGCAGCATTTATTTCTTGCATTGTTGGTGGATTCGCTGATTCTTCATTACTTGATTCAGTGGGGATGTTGGTAGGGTGACTTCTCAGGTCGCTATTAGGGTTGAGAAGTTTATAGAAGTAGTTTTTCCACACTGTTTTTATTTGTTCCTTATCTGATATAATTGATCCATCAGCGTCTTTGCATAGTGTTGTATTCGGTTTGAAACCCTTCTTGAAGAAGTTTACTCCCCTATATGCTTCTCTAGGATTATTATTGACAAAGTCCTGTTCCATTTTTAGCAGACTAGCGTAAATTATATATATTTATATGTAATTTATCTGGTTATTTTTGTTAAGGTTAAACGCGACGCTCGTTATAACGTATGTGTTCTTAGATGGGGTCAATTAATTTATATTATCAAGTATTATTCATGGTATTGCTTTGCAATATTATTTGTTTGCACCTGTACAGTGAACATACGCAATATGAATATGAATAAATAGTTTTGTCCGTAAAAAAAACTATTCTAAAGAAAGGCATACAAATACAATATTGGAGTGATTCATCGGTACCTCATCTTTACCTTGATAATATGGCTCTCTGATAAATTTGTTTTCCTGTTTTAAAGAATACAAATATTTTTTAAATAATGCAATTCATTTTTAACAGTTCGCTACGTGTTTGAGTTCAAATCTCAGCAACCCTTTTATTTTTCCAAGTGAATAACTTATCCACAATGTATTCTAAACACGTCTATTCTGTCAACCAAATATTCCCACAACTCCTCCGTACTTATGAACTTATGACGCAAACCTATTTTGTCACGTTCTTAAAAATGTCGTGCTGTATCGGGTTAATGATGTTATGAAAACTTCGTCATTTTGTAGGGGATGCTTCTTGAGATATGAAATCATCCCCTTTTTGTAGAAATCATTTGAATTGTAATTGTGTTGTTCGATTACATACAAATACTGTAAAAATTATTGATAAAAAGATTTAATATTACAATGAAGTGAATGAGTTGAATGAAGAGTATACATAGATTTTAAAATGGAGTTGAATGAAGAGTATACATAGATTTCAAAATGGAGTTGAATGAAGAGTATACATAGATTTTAAAATGGAGTTGAATGAAGAGTAAACATAGATTTTAAAATGGAGTTGAATGAAAAGTGTACATAGATTTTAAAATGGAGTTGAATGAAGAGTATACATAGATTTTAAAATGGAGTTGAATGAAGAGTATACATAGATTTTAAAACTGAGTTCAATGAAGAGTGTACATAGATTTTAAAACCGAGGTCCAGGAAGAGTGTACATAGATTTTAAAACTGAGGTCCATGAAGAGTGTACATAGATTTTAAAATGGAGTTCAATGAAGAGTGTACATAGATTTTAAAACTGAGTTCAATGAAAAGTGTACAGTGATTTTTAAACGGCGTTCAATGAAGAGTGTACATAGATTTTAAAACCGAGGTCCATGAAGAGTATAGATAGATTTTAAAACGGAGTTCAATGAAGAGTGTACATAGATTTTAAAAACGAGGTCCATGAAGAGTATACATAGATTTTAAAACAAAGTTCAACGAATTATCTCAATTTAATCTTAACAAACGGACTGCAATCTTTAGAGCACAGGCGTCAGGTAGGTATGCTGTCCTTGTTCTATCGGTATTACAATGGAAGATGCTCTTAGGAACTAGCGTCATTGATCCCCTTGGCACCGGTGCGTAGTCGGGATACACGCCAAACGCGCGCCCAACATTTGTACACGGTTGACATTTGTCACATGAGAACGGGTCGCTTCTACGATTCGTTCTTAAGTTCAACAGCTCGTCTGTGGAACGAACTGTCGGCCTCTGTGTTTCCTCCCTCCTACAACATGGGACTCTTCAAGACCCATGTTCACTCCTTCCTCTCCAAAAAAAGACCCTCCACACAGGGTAAAGATGACATAGGCCCTGAGGGAAATTATTTTCTTCAGGGCCTTCTGTGTGGAGTTAATATAAAAAAAAAAAAACGAAGATTGTACATAGATTTTAAAACGGAGTTCAATTAAGACTGCACATAAATTTTAAAACGGAGTTCATGATTTAGTTTAGAGTATGATTTTAGAATGAATGGAGTGGAGAAAGTAAGGATGTGGGGGAGCGGAAGGTTTGGAATAACCTGGCAATTCAGATTTGGTCACTAAAGCCATTTGAAAGAACGTTTCAATACTTGATGATGGTCTTTTACCCGAGTGATACCTGCTGATGGTATCTACCATATAATTCAGGTACCAATATTAGGACATACACTGCCAGAATTACACGTGGAGAGAATCATACCTACTGGAATTACACACGTCAAAAAAACTAACAAATTGTTACATTCATTTAGCATAGGTACATTTAAAAACACTTAACTTAATTTAAACCCATACTATTTTGTGTGTAATTTCAGTAAGCGTAATGCTTAATGCGCAAGCAGTTGTTGGTTATTCTTTCCATGGTAAAGCTCTCGACAAGCAATCCGAAGGTCGTGGGTTCAAATGCCGGGGTGCGTAAGTAAATTTTATTTGATGAATTTGTGTTATTTCACAATTCATTCATATAAAATAATATACAGTATACTTGCGGAACGTTTCAGAGTGGAAGATACTCTCAGTATCGCCCTGGTATAAGACCACCATTCAGAATTGCAACGTTGCTTGAAATGGCTTTAATCATGTTTGGTGACCGGATCTGAATATCCAGATTTTCCAATACCTTCCTCTTCCCCATTTCTTCTCCTCTTAATTGCCTACAGCCTCACAACATACTCTAATTGGGGATGCGTAGTCTCACTGACTCACGGTTGGGAGCAGTTGGGACTCTTGTGCGGTATTCACATAAAAAAGTGTAATTTTGCAATATTAAATTCATATCAATGTAATTTCGTTCTCCAGGAATTGAACCCGCGACCTCTGGATTTGTAAACGACAATATTAAAACGCCTATCTCATACCTTCAGCATAATTTATTTATTTATTGCACCTCACTATACAGAATACGTTTATTTTTCCCATAAAAATCAACTTCACTAGGACTAAGCCTGTATCGAGGTTAACAATTTACATTTGAGTGAAGCAAACATAAGAGTAATCACAAACATAAAGTAATTCTACATACAAACAAAATATTTCAAAATTGAAGAAAAAATAAGTATTAGATGTATTACAAGATGGGTAATTTGACAGTATACTGTAACAACATTTGAACCATAAAGAATCATTATTCAAATGAAGTATAATATAAGGATATATTCTATGTTAATAATCACCAGCAAACAAAATAAGTTAACAATTATTTTTACAAGCAATAATTATTAGCTTGAAACACTCGGGACTTCAAGCCGTGTCCTTTCGATTTCCGGTCGACAGCTCTGACCACTGAGCTATGGCGGCTTATCTCTTATCCGCGAAATAATTCAACATATACTAGTGTTTCATTCAACAATTAATGCTTGTTACATTTTTTTCACCTGAAACAACCAACTTCATTTTATATGAGAAAGGCATTGTAAGTGCTAACTCTCTCACTAGATGGCGTCGAGACAAATTGTCTACATTTTTTGGTGAAAATACTAGAACTTGTCAAATATTCATCATTATTTTTTGGTAAACTAATGTTTTAAGACAAGATATTTTATGCAAGTCCCGTTGGCGTCATGTATCTTTTATCAGGAAATTTTTCAATGTGGATGAGTGTTTCAGGCTAATAATTATTGCTTATTAAAATAATTGTTACCCTTTGTGCTAAGCATAAAAAATCTTGTCTTAAAGCATTAGTTTACCAAAAAAATAATAAAATAAGTTAATACTCGTTTTTGCTAATGCAAATTATTCTATCAATTCATTTTCCGTTCGCTTGTTCAGTCTTCCTGGCCTGGGAAGGAGGAAGGAGGAAGAAGGAAGGAAGCCCGGAAGGGTGGAAGCAGCGTGCCATTGACACAATTTGACATCTATTAATGCCATTACCGTAACGCCCGGAGTTGCCCGGGCCGCCACCGCCTAATTACCCGTGAAATCGGGCATTATGATATCTCACGAAGCACTTATAAGTAGCTACTGACTAACCCGTATAGTTCATTCTGTATGGAGATTTTCATATCGGGGCCGCATTACAAACCCTTCTTATAGTGGAGAGCGATTAGGTCTCACAGTTTATCTTCGGGCAGTGTAGTTGAAACGAATAATGTACGTTTTTATATAGAACTAGTGAAATCTGCAAAGCTATTGTTAATCTCTTTCTCGGGTCCCTCCACTTCTTACACCATTCACTACCGTTTACCGCAATCTTACTGTGTTGGGAAGTAAGAGCTTCACAGATGCACTCATAGAGGGCAGTGCATAGAGCTTGCGTGGAAGTCCGCAAGATGGCAGTAATCCAGTAGTCGTCAGGGCCAGTGGGAATGCTCCCAGACAAACTTAGTGTCTCAGATCTCAATTAGCCAGCTTCTAGTTAGGTCGACTATCGAGTCACCATTGTAATACGCAAAGTGTTAATAAATCCCTTACTTATCACAAAGAACCAATGATTTATTATGTTCTTCCATGACGAGTTGGGAAAACAACATACTGTTAAATGTATACCACAACATTACTGTTCAAAAACTACATTACATCAATTTTTATTCGACTCCATATCTCATTCCGGTGCTTAGAGATATTGTGTAAAAAATATTCCTGGGGCGTCCCCAACATTTTCTGTACTTTCTTAGACCTACTCCTTACTGAACACTCCTGGCACTAATAAGAAAAATCTTTGAAATTTCCATCGAAATCTGTCGACTAGAATCACCCCTCTAAGTTAGCGCACTTTATCCCCGGACACCCTTAATTTATCATTACATACAAAGGTTATTCCTATACATAATATGAATATTATGGTACATGAATGTGAATAAGTTTAGAGTTTGTATGTGCCACAGAATTACCTAAATATCGTGTCATGCGTTCTGTCTACACTGGCGCAGCCGTGAATTCCGTTATCTTTGGGCGCAGCAGTACGTTCGTTTTACCAGTTGAACCAGTTACGCACAGCGATACGGTTTGTTAATCGCTCTCCGGTTTGGTATAAAAATGACATTTAAAAGTGACATTATCGGCTTAATGGGGGTTAATATATAATGTTAATGACTCCTGCTGACTACCTCCTGCCTTCTTCAACGACAACGAGCTATGAACTACCCCCAATCTGCTAATACAGAACCCTTATATTTATTATGATCTTCACCCTTGTATTTATTTTCTTTTAGAATATTACGGATTTTCCAGGGAATTGCAGTTTTATTGATTAATTATTCACTCTAATTAAAAATAATAATTTCCGATTTAATTATTGAAGACAATATTAGCGATACCTAAACGAAAATTTGGAACAGAAAAATTGGAAAAAGATAGGTCAAATCTAGGACTCGAACCCCTTTGCCGGGGAGCCGCTCTACCAACTAAGCTAATGGGACCCTATCTAGGGATATAAAAATAGGGTGTGTATATATATATATATATATATATATACACCCTATTTTTATTTCAAATTTTATAATTTATTTTTAGAGCTGAGATTTCCAAAATTGGAACTGATTGTGGGTACGATTTACGAAAGTGATAAAGTAGGTACTAAAATTATTTTATTTATTAAAATATATATTTTTTTATTAGCTTCACACAGGAGGCCATGAGGAAAATAATTCTTATTAGGGCCTATGCCATCTTTGGGAATGCTTTGCGGAGGGTGTTTTTAGGAAAGGAAGGGGAGGAAGTCTGGGAATGAAAAAGCTATGAGGGGTGGTTAAGAATCTGGGATCAGTGTGTCCATGAGTGACGGACTTACGAATCCATTCTGATGTTCTGAGAAAGTTCTGCTGGAGAGGTCAAAAGGTCTCCCTCAACCACTTGATCCTGCCCGCCACGCAGTTGGTGGGCAGACGCGTCTATCGCCAAGACCCGAACAAAACCTCACCACGTGAAACCGGGCACCCCTGCTATTACACCAAACGTAGCGAATCACTTGGGGTGACCTATGGCAGAGGTCTTTGTTATCCAATAAATGGTTCCCAGGGCGGTGGTACCCATACCCGCCTCCCAAATTTAATTACATATTTAAAATATGTTCTATATATATCAAAATTTTTCAATTTTACCAACATTTAAAAGGTACCTTTTTTTACACTTTCAGCTTGACAAATTCTACAATTTATTATCCCGTGATTTTTAATGGGTCTGCGCTAGGGTGGAGATTCATCTAATGATTGCTAACTCTAAAAAATGACTCTAGAAGCAGAACGCATTAAAAACCTACGAAAAAGAATTTTCACCATTAAAAACTGAAATTTTAAATACTTCATGAAATACGTCACCCATCAAAATTGATCAAAATTCCAATTAAGTGAGATCCTCCCGTTTAACCATACTGGTACTGTATACACCAAGACAAAGGGTCCACTGTTATTATATTGTGAACAAAGAAAACACAAGAGATGAATCTGGCGGTAGGCGCATACTACTTGGTCTCAACTCCCGCGGATGACAGGAGCAAAGCCGGGTGCCCAGGACTGAATTGGATATCATAAACGTACCCAGGTAAAACCATGTAGTTACAAAATGATATTTTTGGGTATTAGTTTTAGGTTCCATAACGTTTTTGATAATACACCCATCAAACATACTATATTCTTAATTGTCTGTGACATGCGTTTGTTATTCAAATTTGTTTTGATTTTGAGTGCTATTTTCAAAATTGGAACTGATTGTTTGAAGAATTCAGACAAGCGACAAAGTAGGTACCTAGATATAAACAGAAAATTATTATATGATTTTTATTAATTAATTAATTATTTATACATATATATTTTTTTTCTTTTATTACATTTTTTATTACATATTGTTATTCTACAGGAGCTCGTGTTTATGGGAGGAGTATTTACCTTTAGTTCTAATGATTTTTTAAACAATAATCAAAAATTTATGTTATAAATACAAACATAATAATAACATAGGTACACAAATTAGAAAAGTGTGTTTTTAAAGATGATTAAAATAATATATCTTATTACAGATTAAGTAAGCGTAAGAAAATTAAGGGTACAATATATCAGGTACACAAATTAGATAAATATTTTTTTAAAGACAATTAAAAAATGTATATTTTTTTACAGATTGAAGGTAATACCCAAAAGTGTAATATATCATTGAAGAAGAAGATACTACTAACAAATCTAAATGAAACAAGAAACAGAATAAGACACAGAAAAATAAAAAGATAACGGTCACACCTAGGAATCGAACCAAGTCTTACCGGGACAGGTAGTATTTTTTGTGTCTTGTTCTATTTCATGTTTCGTTGCGATTTATTAATTGAATACGTGTATTAATTAAGGCGCTAAGTGCCCAAAAAATAGAAAACGATGTTTTTACAGAAATGTATTCTATGTACCGATGCCAATAACCTTAAATAGGATCCAAGTGCCTCAGGCAGTTCGAAAAAATACAATAAATTGATGAAGTCTGGCATCGCTGTAACTCCATTGGTATGTTATCTTTTAAAATGGTTTAAGTGCCACAACAGTGTTCATTGATATTCCATATAAAATGGCCGGCGATGGTGTGTTGACAGTCGCGAGCTTGCTTGTAAAACGCCATCAAAAAGGTAAAGGAAGTGTGCAAAATGCGAAAAAAAAACTAAAAACCAGTGGCCAAGAGTATTCCACACTAAATAATAAAGTCATTCCTGCCAAAAAAACATCAAATTCTGAGGTATGTGTATATTATTATGTTTCTGTACATTTTGTTAGTTTTGGTACTGACGCGCTAGTGATGTGCATGCCTGTCGTAATAATATTATTCATTCATATTGTAAATATTAATTTCGAATCCAATCATTTTGTAAACAGATAAATGAAACATAACGACACTAAAAAACTTAATTATTATTTTCCATGAAATAAGTAGGTATAATAAATTAAAAGTTACGAGTACACAAGAAAAACAGTGGAATTAAAAGATATTTTCTTAAACTGTTTGTTTGCATTTTGTTTGGTAGAGCGGTACCTACTTTTGAAACACTGTATCCCTTTTAAAATATGTTTATAGGTTTTATGAAAAGTTATATTCCTTTGTTTAATTTTTACACACCGACACTTTTTATTATGTTTGAATCATTTAAATAAATATGTACTTGTACATCAGAATATTTTTTTATTAAATTAAACAAATAAGTGATTTGTTTTATTTATATGCACATCCCTATTCCCCATGTGAAGGTTGTGCACTTAGATCTGCCAGAGCCCCTGAGTTGGCACTTAGAGCATTAAATAAAATTCTTATTGTGGAGCTTCACCGTAACCGTCGTTGTCCGTTTTAAACTTTTATTTTGTAGAAATGCAAAATTAATTTATGCTTTTAAATTATGGAAGCCGTGGAGATTGTTCTATACTACTAAGTAACATTTTTACAAAGGGTATGCCACATATAATTTTAATAGACAAATCAGTATTTTGTTACAGCAAGCAGTTCTAGTTTTTGGCACTTAGCGCTTTAATTAATACATGTATTCAATTATACATTTCAGAATCAACCAACAATTTAAACAAAAGAAATACACTTTTCAAAAATCGATTTATTAAATAAATAATAAGAAGGTACCCACTTATAATATAATATTTTGGTAACCGGACAATTCGGGACAGTGGCAATACAACACAGTCTTGAAAAGTCATATATACCTAGTCACGAAAAGTAATGAAAAAAACTGGGTTAAATATCTTACGTGAATAACTTTTAATCACTATACATCACATTTCTAAAACGTGTTGAATTACAATTATTTTATAAGCAATAATTATTAGCCTGAAACACTAATCCACATTGAAAAATCTCCTGATAAAAGATACATGACGCCAACGGGACTTGAACCCGTGTCCTTTCGATTTCCTGTCGACAGCTCTGACCACTGAGCACGGCTAATAATTATAATTATTAACCGTGGATGAGTGTTTCAGGCTAATAATTATTGCTTATAAAATAATTGTTACCCTTTGTGCTATGCATAAAAAATCTTGTCTTAAACATTAGTTTACCAAAAAAATAAGTGTTGAATTACTACTGTCCTAAGGTAAAGGGAACCTATATTTGAAGGCTCCGTAGTAAGCGTTCATAGATGGTTTCAAAGGCAGATATGTAAATACAAATGTTAGAGGGAGCGTGCTAATATTAAAAAAACGATAATTATTAAGCGAAAATGGTGAAAATATTTAATAAAACACGACTCGTTTGAATTAGAGCAAAAATCTCTCGACAAATGCTTTAGATGCATTTAAAGATACACTGTGAATTTTTTCATACCTATAACATATTAAATAACAGAACGAAAAGTGTTTTTAATAATATTCGGAGCTTACTTTGCGATTTTTTCTATCGATGGAATTTCATATAATTAACGTTTCGGCATGACAAATGTATGGACTTTTTCTTAAAAAAACTTAAAAACTGTAACTCAAACATGCTGTCTCACTCACGGCAACGGCGTTGTAATGGCAAAACCATAGACATTTAATATTCATATGTCTGTGGGCAAAACAGCTTATTTGTGGGGTTGTCCTGGTAGCAAACTGTATTTTTAGTAGCAATTTGAAATTAGAGAAGTGTTTTTTTTGCAGTTTACATCATAGTGCTATCGTCAATTTAAAAAAAAAAATTATTTAATAAATGTTTACATGTTACATTTTTTGACAATTTTTTAACTACCATACTAGGCTAATACCCGTGATGTGGTAGTTATACATGAAATAATAATAAAAATAACATCAAAGAACTAAAAAATACTATTTTATAGAAAAATAAGTATGCATGTATGAATCATACATGAAATAATAATAAAAATAACTTAAAATAACTAAAAAATACTATTTTATAGAAACATAAGTATGCAAGTATGAATCATACATGAAATAATAATAAAAATAACTTAAAAGAACTTAAAAATACTATTTTATAGAAACAGTATGCAAGTATGAATCATACATGAAATAAAACTAAAAACAAATATATTAAAATTAATAGTAAGCTGATAAATTAATAAAAAGAGTATATGTATATTTAAAAAGATACAAATAAAAATTAAAAATATTAAACATTAAGATTAAAAATAAACATAATTAATATAGATTGTTTAATGCATATAATTGTTTGTGTGCATGTTTATTTATCGTAGGTATTATCTATAAGACAACATGTTTATGTTCAACACTTAATTTTAATTTTCGTGATTTTAATTCGAATGAAAGTAACCACAATAAACAAATGAAAATAGGTTTGTGTGATGTAACTCCACGAATGGAATTTATTGATTACTGTGAAGGTAAAGTGATGTATCTCTAGGTACGGCATATTGCCATAACATGTGCGTTCGATCCAATCTTTAAAGAAATTCTCGTAACTCGCCTATCCAATTCACCCCTGCGTGTTTGCAGCAATTTTTCTCCAGTATCTTCTTCAGAGTCGGAGATTTTGTCCCCCTTTGTCCCGCTGAATGCACTTATCATTGTGTGAGTCTACTCCCACCCCAATCTCTTCCTCTTCCCCTTCTCCACCACTTGACTACTTCTCGTATCCGGCAAGATGTCATCTCTGTAAACGTCTTGTCTGTGTCGCTTTGGAGTTTTCAAGTAGTGAGGGGGGTGGGGAAGGCTTTACACAGGGTAAATTTGTAGTGGGTGACAGAACTTGAGTGTGGAAGCTGTTTTTATAGGTTATTAATTTAATCATTTTTTAAAAACTCGCTAATTGTAGGATTTCTTGCTATTTATAAACACATCTATGTGTATTTTATTTTGTTTTTGCTAATGAATGAATTCAAATCTTGAAAGTGGAAATGAACTAACCTCCCGAAAACCGACAATGTATAAAATTTTCACGCACACACTCGAATTTCTCTGAAATTGGATGACATTTTAGCAGTATATATATATATAAAATAAATGTGGGTCTTACCCAATTGGGATTTGGCTCGGTTGTTAGCGTGGTTGTCTCCAGTCCCTGGGGAGAAAGGTTCAATCCTCAGTAAAACAATTTAAAAGATCACACTGGTTAAGAAGCTTTCCCTGGGGAGAAAGGTTCAATCCTCAGTAAAACAATTTAAAAGATCGCACTGGTTAAGAAGCTTTCCCTGGGGAGAAAGGTTCAATCCTCAGTAAAACAATTTAAAAGATCGCACTGGTTAAGAAACTTTCCCTGGGGAGAAAGGTTCAATCCTCAGTAAAACAATTTAAAAGATCGCACTGGTTAAGAAGCTTTCCCTGTGGAGAAAGGTTCAATCCTCAGTAAAACAATTTAAAAGATCGCACTGGTTAAGAAGCTTTCCCTGTGGAGAAAGGTTCAATCCTCAGTAAAACAATTTAAAAGATCGCACTGGTTAAGAAGCTTTCCCTGGGGAGAAAGGTTCAATCCTCAGTAAAACAATTTAAAAGATCGCACTGGTTAAGAAGCTTTCCCTGGGGAGAAAGGTTCAATCCTCAGTAAAACAATTTAAAAGATCGCACTGGTTAAGAAGCTTTCCCTGGGGAGAAAGGTTCAATCCTCAGTAAAACAATTTAAAAGATCGCACTGGTTAAGAAGCCTTCCCTGTGGAGAAAGGTTCAATCCTCAGTAAAACAATTTAAAAGATCGCACTGGTTAAGAAGCTTTCCCTGGGGAGAAAGGTTCAATCCTCAGTAAAACAATTTAAAGGATCGCACTGGTTAAGAAGCTTTCCCTGTGGAGAAAGGTTCAATCCTCAGTAAAACAATTTAAATGATCGCACTGGTTAAGAAGCTTTCCCTGGGGAGAAAGGTTCAATCCTCAGTAAAACAATTTAAAAGATCGCACTGGTTAAGAAGCTTTCCCTGTGGAGAAAGGTTCAATCCTCAGTAAAACAATTTAAAAGATCGCACTGGTTAAGAAGCTTTCCCTGTGGAGAAAGGTTCAATCCTCAGTAAAACAATTTAAAAGATCGCACTGGTTAAGAAGCTTTCCCTGGGGAGAAAGGTTCAATCCTCAGTAAAACAATTTAAAAGATCGCACTGGTTAAGAAGCTTTCCCTGGGGAGAAAGGTTCAATCCTCAGTAAAACAATTTAAAAGATCGCACTGGTTAAGAAGCTTTCCCTGTGGAGAAAGGTTCAATCCTCAGTAAAACAATTTATTTTTATTTTTAAATAGGTAGTGTTATTTTTATTAGTGTGTATTTAATCTATGTTTGTACATGATTGTGACTTTAGGCCCCGTAGTAAGCGTTCAAAGATGGTTTGAAAGATAGATGTGTAAATACGAATGTTAATAGTAAAAAAAACGAAAATAGTTAAGGGAAAATGATGAAAATATTTAATAAAACACGTCTCGTTTGAAATAGAGATAAATAGAGAGCGACAAATGCTTTAGTTGCATTTATAGATAAACTGTGAATTTTTTCATGCCTATAACATATTAAATAACATAACAAAACGTGTTTTAATAATTTTCGGTGCTTACTTTGCGATTTTTTTCTATCGAGGGAATTTTATTTAATTAACGTTTGCATTACAAATGTATAGATATTATCTTCAGAAATATTTTTTTTCTGGAACTTAACACTAAAGTTGCTTGGAAACTTGTTTTAATTCGTTAGAACTTTGGTACGCGGGGGTAATTCATTATAAGTGATAATTATATTCAAATTGTGTAAACTAATAAGCAAGGGTTTGCTGTTTTGACTTAAAGCGATGCACTGCGTCATGTAATATTTTAAATTGAGCGGCTATCAAAAACAACCCTTACGTAGATGGCGATAAGGTTTAAATTCCCGCTTAACACCATCCGCCTGTTTTGATTTATGCAAGAAAAAAACATGGCCAAAAAGTGCCTTTTATTTTATTTTGTGGATGATCAGGCATATATCTTTTTTTTTCGATCAATTTATGAATAACTTTATTTGCCACATTATACAATAAAATCATAACCGAAAATGGGTTCGTAAGTAGGAGATTTTGAACTTTAAAGCAGTTTTCATAGGCCTTATACATTTTTTTTCTGGGCTTATAAAAAGATTTATCCAAAAAATACCCGATTATTTCAAAGGTTAAGATGTATTATACTCGCAGTATTTAATTAAAGCATCTGAAACATTTCTAGGCGACCAAATTTTCAAACCAAAAACACAGGATTTTGCATTACTACTTATGGCATCGCCTTAAAGTTTAAATATACTAGTGTTTGGAGTTTTTTTGTTTCGATTGGTAAAGAAGCTTAGGGTAGATTCACACCATGAAATTTTATTTTTTTATAATCAAAATTATGTATTGAAATTGAGATTAACCCAATTCAAAAACGAATACGGCTTTTTCAAATAAACATACTGTCAAAAATTTGACTGCATGACCATTTCTTAATAAAACATTGGTCATTCAGAATAAATCTGAACACGTGTTCACGCATGTGGCTTTGTCTGAATAAATATAATTGACAAGATGCGAAAATATTATAATTTTTAAGAACACGTGTTCCGACTTCCTCATAACATATTCGCGCTTTACTGATGGTTTGTTATTAAGTTTGTCAATTCATTTGTAATAGGCCTCCAGTCCCGTTTTTAACAGGAAAACGAATAATTTAACCAGATTTTTAATAAATTAACAATATTTTGTCTCACACAAGTTTTCTCCCTGCAGATATTTTGACTTATTCTTCTGGTTGAGTGTTTATAATGCATAGTGGAGTATTCAGATATGTTTTTTTTTATGCTTTAAGATTTTTTACCATACCATAAATATCATTAAAATATTAATTTCGGTTGTGATTCTGTCTGTAATTTCGGTGTAAAGAACTTTAGAACTTGCATTCGCTTTGAATTTGAGTGTCCTTTTCATAATTAGAGCTAATTAGAACTATTCAGACAAGCGACAAAATAGGTTGGTATCTACCTAAATTATATCAATAATTAATTAAATTAATAATACTTCGTTAGAAGTGTGTTATTTTTTTTTTGTCAAAAATTTAATCAAAAGAAATACAAATATTTAGAATGTATAATATAACTTCACGAAAATCACTTGAATTTTCGGAAAGTTCGCCTTTCCTATAAAGCAAACTTTTAATAGGTAATGTGGCGCCGTTTAGTATTTAGATAGGGCCATAACGCGGCCCTGGGGAATACTCGGCATTTTACAAAAATGTCGCCTGAGCGTTTGTCACCGATATTTTGCATACATTGAAGGTACTACCAAATACCCTATAATTTTAATAATACGTCCAACTTCAGTAAAAAATAATTTTTTTAACAGTCGTTTTTCCTGATGCAAAAAAACTTTAACAGGCTGGTTATAATTGTGGGAATTGAATTGAATTGAAAATATATATATATATATTTTTTAAATGATAAGGTATTTTTATGCATGGCTCATTCATACAAATTGAAAATATCTCCCGAGTAAACATAAATGCCGCCGACGGGAATTGAACCCGCGCCTTCTGATGTCCGGTCAGGTGCTCTGAGACCACTGAGCTACGTCGAGCTGATCGGACGTCAGAAGGCGCGGGTTCAATTCCCGTCGGCTGCATTTATTTTTACTCTCGAGATATTTTTAATTTGTATGATTATTTCAAGCGACCTTTTATTGCTTATATAATAATAAATTATTAATTACTATAAATATTACTACCCTATAGAATTTTGTCCTCATTACAGTTTACATAATGTATTGTATAAATGATTTAGCTTTACTTGCTTAGATGATTTGTAGTACCGATATATTTTTTATTTTTTTTTATTTAAAACAATATGTATAACACTTTTTTATTTAACAAAATAGGTAGACCAACAAAGCTGTCACATGCCAGCTTGTCTGCAGGATCCACCGAATCAAAAGATCTTAAGTCTATTTTTATAACATTGTATGATTATGTGTACATGAGTAAGTCTTATTTCTAAGTAGGTACATTCCACAGATTTTATTGCAGACATTCGCAAAATATATTTCCAACGAATAATTGTAAATACATAATATATCTAATGCACCTCACTAAAAAGAAAGAGTTTGGGAATTTACATTAAGGTGTTCAAAGGTACATGGATTGATCATTTATTAACCACAGCTTTATAATTTTAGGGCAGGGTCTCTCATTATTCACAATTTGTAAGTTTTTATTTAGTTTGTTGAAGATCACAGGTACCAAGTATTCAAGAGTACGGCCTCCATACTTATTTAAAATTCGAGGATTTATTAGCCCGTTTCCTTCTGTAAATCTTGTGTTGTGCCCGTGGACCAGTGGTTTTTTGTACAAGCTTTCTCCCGCATTGTCCATAATAGTAATATACCAGAGGAGACCTTTTATTGGAAGTAGGCTCTTAATCATTAATTAATTAATGATGGTAATTGTTATGTGTATTTATAAAAAATGTTATTACCTTCCTAAACCATCAAAGACAGAGTTTATATCTGTTATTTAATGTATGTAACAAAAACCTTACCTATTTTTTTTCGATTTCTTCAATTTACTAACGTAAAATTTTAAAAAATATATTTATATATATTTCACATAAAATACATTAAAATGTATGAAACAAACCAAGGCGCGTACGTAAGAACTTCGCCCGAACTTTAATTTTAACTTGTTTAATTCCGATAAGAAAGTAAACGAAAACTAAACGCAATTGGGAAATAATGAGAAAAAATATACCTAGCTATTTTTATATGATCTGTAGTTAGCCTAACAGTAAGATTAACACATTCTCAATATAATCTCGCCAATCAATGTGATTACGCTAAATGTATAAATAAATAATTACACGTTTTATTCATTTTACGATTTCAGGGCATATTTATTTTCAAGTTAATATTGTCATTATTGCCATCTAGTGGTGAAATCTTAAAGCTTTTATCTGAAAACAGTGGTAGTCTCTAAAAATTATTGCCATCTATTGGTGAATTATTAAAGCTTTATTCTTTTAAACAGGGTATTCTATGAAAACATTCTGCTCTGAAAATATAGATGGCGCTCATAGCACAAAAGCCTAGAAAAGAGGAACAAACGAAAGGTTTATTTATGGAACATACCAACTTACGCGGAGCGGCGGCAGGTGGCATGACCGTCCCGCTTTCGGTGATTTTTCAATAAATGAATCTGTCAATTACTAGTCCAATGGCTGCTACATGTCCCAAATCAGGCAAACAAAAGATCGGGCTTGTTTCCAAGATGTTACAGTATTTAGTTAGACACTTTAACAAATATGTAATATTTTCCCACCTCACTAAATTTTAGCGTCGCTACGCTAGGCGATTCGTTTAAGAACGAACATTCAGACCCTGCGCAGAAAAGTGCCACAATGGACAGCGCTGCAAGCCTTTGTCTTACTTTAGCGAACTTTACTTTTCTGTGCATGGTCTGGTTATTTCAGTGTGCGCTCTTCGGTAGGTACAACTGATGTCATAGTTTATTCAAAATAATCTCGAATCTTCTTAATTACTATCACAATAATAAGTAAAACAGGTGATAATACTTTTGGTACATTACTATCATGTAGAATCAACTCTCGAAGTTACTGCACCTTACCGTTAACTTGTTGTTGATGATATGTCCTAGATATTTTGTGGTTTCTACTGTTTTCAGAATCTCACCATTCAAAAAGACTGGGGGAATGTTTTTTGGGCCTTCCCCGTGTTTTATGACCAACTACAAAAATTATATAACCTTCTTAATATTAAAATAAAAAATAAAAACAATTTTTTTTTTCATTTTGTATTTTAATTCATTTAAAATTTCAGAGAATTAACATTTATAATTTGATTTTGTATACCTAATAAATATGATTCATTTCAGTTTGATAGACGATTCCAGTTGTAGAAATAATTATTTTTGTGGGACATTGGAAACAGGAAAATATACATTTTTATCATCTCACAACAGGTCACCAATGAGACCTAGCACGGTCACCAAGTGGATTTAACCAGGTCACTCAGTGAATACAGCGAGGTCACCAAGTGGATCTAGCTAGGTCACCGAATGGAATAGCAAGGTCATCGGGTGGATATAGCAAGGATACACCAAGTTGGTTCAACTAGGTCACTCAGTGGATACAGTGGTCATCAAGTGGATCTAGCTAGGTCACCTATTGGATACAGCAAGGTTTCAAGTGGATTTAACTACGTCACTCAGTGGATACAGCAAGATCACCGTGTTGATTTAACTAGGTCACTCAGTGGATACAATGGTCGCCAAGTGGATCGAGCAAGATAACTAAGTGGACCTAGCAAGGTCACCAAGTTAATATTGCAAGGTCACCAAGTGTATCCAACAAGGTTATCAAGCGGATTTAGCAAGATTAATAAGTGGACCTAGCAAGTTCACCAAGATAATATAGCAAAGTCACAAAGTAGATTTAACCAGCACTCTCAGTGGATACAGCAAGGTCACCTAGTTGATCAAGCTAGGTCACCGAGTGGATATAGCAAGGTCATCGAGTGGATATAGCAAGGTCACCATGTTGATTTAACTAGGTCACTTAGTGGATACAGTGGTCATCAAGTGGATCTAGCTAGGTCACCTATTGGATACAGCAAGGTTTCAAGTGGATTTAACTACGTCACTCAGTGGATACAGCAAGGTCACCGTGTTGATTTAACTAGGTCACTCAGTGGATACAATGGTCACCAAGTGGATCTAGCTTGGTCATCAAGCGGATTTAGCAAGATCACCAAGTGGACCAAGTAAGGTCACCAAGTTGATATAGCAAGGTCACCAAGTGGACCCGGCGAGATTACCACAATCAACAACAATTAAAGCAAAATCTATTTACATTAAAAAAATAATTAAAAATAAACAATAATTTTCATTTTTTTTGTCAATTAATAAAATTTAAATAAAGACAATAATTAGAGAACATACCTACAGATCGCGCAATTAGAGTTGACCGAACAATACAGATTAAGTGTATCGGTGCGTATGTACACACTTCCGAATGCAATGGCCTTGCGAAACGTCACTGAGAAGCAGCATTTTTTCATGGAACTTACGAAATTGTAGGACGTTCGAATTTGAATTTTTGATTTTTTTTTACAATTATTCGAAAATTTAACGTATGTCAACTCTGGTTGCGTTATTTTGTCAAAAAAAAAAAATTAAAACACATATACAGCATTTTGAAATCAATTATTTAGGAGATGGTCTTAGAAATTGTAATTATTTAATATTTATCTATCTGAAAATAATAACATTGAATATAATAGTATTAATTACATTAGAATTTTTACAAAAAAGCAATACTGCGGCAATTGCTATTACTACAAGTTTTTAAAAATTTAAACAATAAGATTCATTATTATTATAAAAAATATCATGTTGAGCGGATGGACGGAGAAAGGAGTGTCAAGAAAATCGATAAGCAAGTGAATAGAAAAATAAAACACTTGAATCGGTCAGTGTCAAGAGTTGGTATTAGCGAAGAGAATGTATGAATGTGAATGAACCAAGATGGTATATGTTGTTACCGCAGTATTGCTTTTCTATGGTGATTAATTTATTATGCGTCTTCGCTACGAGTAATATTTAAAAAATAATTATTGTATTTTTATTTACATAAATTCTCGCTTCATAAAATTAAAACACAGTAATTAATTTCCTTTAACTATGTTTACGATAAAAATAAATTTAAGATTCGTAAGATTTAATTCATTGATTAGAATCTAATAGAGATATTTTATTTATTTACAAAAGATAATAATTTGATAGAATTAACACAGATATAATTTTTGATAAAGAATTTCTGATATTGAAAACATTGGTAATATAATAATTATGTTTGTTTATATAATTTTATTTATATTAAGGTTTTATTTAAATATAGTATTGTGAATGATTTGGGCGATGTAGAATTAATTTTGCAAAATAAAATATATCTTATAATATTTCGCTTTTCTATGATATTTTATTTTAATATATTACTAAGCATAGCATACTAAATAAATATTACTATGTGGAACACGTTATTGAACAAATTGTTAATTAATTCAAATAAATTCATCACGATTGTCATCTAAAACTGGTCAATATTTTAAATAACACATTTTATTTTTAATTTCACAGAGTTCAAAATAAATAAGTAAAAAATCTGCTTTGAAAAACACACACATAAACCAAAACTTTTTAAATGTGGCACATTTTATATCATAACATAAAACTTGAATAACACACATATAAAGCAAAACTTTTCAAATGTGGCACATTTAATATCATGACATAAAACGTGAATAACACACATATAAAGCAAAACTTTTTAAATGTGGTACATTTCATATCATGACATAAAACTTGAATAACACAAATATAGAACAAAACTTTTTAAATGTGGCACATTTCATATCATGACATAAAACATGAATAACACAAATATAGAACAAAACTTTTTAAATGTGGCACATTTCATATCATGATATAAAACTTGAATAACACACATATAAAACAAAACTTTTTAAATGTGGCACATTTCATATCATGACATAAAACTTTGATAACACACATATAAAACAAAACTTTTTAAATGTGGCACATTTCATATCATGACATAAAACTTGAATAACACCCATACAAAGCAAAACTTTTTTTAATGTGGCACATTTCATATCATGACACATAACTTGAATAAAGACAAGTTCGCATAGAATAAAGAGTAACACAAGAAGTGCCTTGTGGGCGTGTTTCGAGATCCAAATATTTACCTAATCTAGGCTTAAATTTCCAATACAAAACTGTGTTTATGAAATACAATTGAGATGGAGATCTAAGATGTTAGGCGAGTGTAAGTGAGACAGAGCATTGCGCTATCCAGCTAAATTGAACACTTGTTTCCATTGAAATTTTATTGAAGGCACTTCTATTGTTATTATTTATTCTATGTAGGTACGTAAGTTACGGACCTACTTATATAATGTGATGTGAAATTATCATGATATTAATAATGATGATATTTTGTCACTTTAACATTAACAATAATTTATTTGACATATGGTGTGAGGTAATATTATTATTTTTGCAATCAACACGTCATATATATAACACGACTTGAATATTAACACATAATATCGAGAAGTAAATACACATATCGCAATAAAAATATTTTACCACTGGTTTTTTCTCTTTTAAGGCGATGCCATACGTAGTAATGCAAAATCGTGTGTTTTTGGTTTGAAAATTTGGTCACCTAGAAATGCTTCAGATGCTTTAATTAAATACTGCGATTAGAATACATATTGGCCTTTGAAATAATCGAGTATTTTTTAGATAAGTCTTTTTATAAGCCCAGAAAAAAATAATGTATAAGGCCTATGAAAACTGCTTTAAAGTTCAAAATCTCCTACTTACGAACCCATTTTCGGTTATGATTTTATTGTTTAATGTGGCAAATTAAGTTATTTATAAAATGATTGAAAAAAAAATATATTTATGCCTGAACATCCACAAAATAAAATAAAAGGCACTTTTTGGCCATGGTTTTTTCTTGCATAAATCAAAACAGGCGGATGGTGTTAAGCGGGAATTTAAACCTTATCGCCATCTACGTAAGGGTTATTATTGATAGCGGCTCAAATTAAAATATTACACGACGTAGTGCATCGCCTTAATGACATTGTAATTCCTAATTCCAATAAACTTCTCCCACTACCATCCTTTTTCAAAGTGTTTACCGTTGGTATACATTCACTTCTGAGGAAGTGGACAAAGTCCACGAAGCATGTAGATTGTGTGTATGAAAATAAACTGATGTACAAATATAGTCATTCTTTTTTAAGGAAACAAAAAACTATCATGATACCATAAATTTTTATATGTTGTCTTATTATGGGTAAAGTCACACGGAGTAAATCTATAGTTGGTATTATTTTAGTTTTATATTCTACACGACACGTGCAAACTAATTAAATGTAATCTGTCGATTTCCCGAAATTGAATAAATAAATATACAACACAATTTAACCACTTGAATAAAGACATGATATAAAGAAATAATATCACTTGAATACTAAGACACAATAATATTATATAGTGACAAAATTAATATCAATTGAATGTTAACCCAATATAATACATACATAATTTATATCACTTGAATATTAAAACATAATAATATCGTGATGTAATTAATATCACTTGAGTGTTAAAAAATATGATTATCGTGACATAATTAATATCACTTGAATGTCAACACACAATATTATCGTGATATAATTAATATGACTAGAATATTAACACACTCTTTTATCGTGACATAATTAATATCACTTGAATATTAACACATTCTATTATAGTGACATAATTAATATCATTTGAATATTAACACATTCTATTATAGTGACATAATTAATATCATTTGAATATTAAGACATTCTATTATCATGACATAAATATAAATTATGACATAATAATAATCAGGATAACATAACAAACTTCAAAACACTTGAATAGTAAGGCATAATATAATGACCATGCATTATGACTAAATTATCATCAATAGTAAATAATATCACCATGACAGCATAACGTAAGTGGTTATTTGAAAATTAATAAATACATTAATAGTGATATCATAACATAATTAACATCAGTTGAATATTAACACATAATTTTTTTAAATACTGAAGACAATATTAGTGATTTTTTCAAACGAAAATCTGAAACAGAAAAATCAGAAAAGGAAACGGTCACATCTGGGACTCGAACCCA